>NW_027192200.1:538279-696023 GCF_041956535.1 Calcarisporiella thermophila
GAGAGAGAGAGAGAGAGAGAGAGAGAGAGAGAGAGAGAGAGAGAGAGAAAATAGTTTAGCACCCAAGGGCCTAAAACCCGTCCATATCTCCTGGAGTTACCCGTTCTTGAGCGGGTTCCCTCGATATAGCATTCAATGTTATGTCCACATTCTAGCAGCTGCTGGATGTACTCGCTGACCACCGACGCATAGAGCGGGTCTCCAGCCCAGGTCCGCTTGATGAAGAAGGCGCCGCCCCCTTTGAGGAATTTGCCAAGCAGCGGAAGATCTAGGTTGTTTCCCGCCGCAATGTGAGGCAGTGCGATTCCCGTCCTCATCAGAAGGAAGCTGATCACCAAATAGTCGAGGTGGGATTTGTGCGAAGGGAGGAATATCAGCGGGTGCTTGTTCTTGGCCGCCTTATTCGCCACATGTCGCAGCTAGGATGGATCGGAAGAGAGAGGTTAGGCAGGTCAGCCCCCAGAGGGGAACGAAACAGGCCATACCTCCATCAGCTCACTCTGCCGTATGAAAATGCCGTGGGGGTACATTCGCGCGAGGATGATGTTAATAATGAAAGCAAATAGCCTACAATACTTAGGGGGTAAGTACGAAGTAGGATGCGGAGCGCACCGCTGGAATAAAACAATACGTACTTGATATGATTGACGCTGTTCAGCTCCGCGCAAAGGGTGTTCACCATATCTCTTGCATTTGCATGCAGCTCCTCCTCGACCCAATTTTGCTGACTCTCCGCTGAGCCTCCTTTGTCCTGTCCTCGGGGCATGGGGGAGGCCCGGTGGCTCCTTTTTGAAGTGAGAGCAAGAGCCCCCTTTTCCTTGGCCAGCTTATGGATAACGGACCTCACTAATTAAATCCATGCGTTAATTAAAAACGATCAAGCAGGGATGAAGCAACGGATGGATCTCAGCATTTACATCTCGGGCTCTCAATGACACGCTGCTTCATCTCTGTGGAGTAGGTTTTGAACAAAATCGGCTGGCCAAGATAATAGTTATACCCTCTCCATCCCTAAGCAGCTAACGTTTTATACCCAAGCCAAGGGCAACAAAAAGCGGGCATCCCAAACTTACTGTTCCCTGGTAATAGGCATTTATTTGCCTCAGAAATGCCAGGGGATCTTCGCGGAAGCGATTTGGAAAGCGCCGGCTTTCATGGGAAAGAGCAGAATTGACCACATTATTCTTCAATGTCACGGATTAAGAGGAGAGCAGACTCACGTCAGATTCTTGTGCTCTTTCAAGTATTCATTTTCGTATTCATCCTTTTCCATCTTTCGAGAGGAGGATGCGGATGCAGGGGGTACCGAATCCGTATCAGAGGATGGTTGCTCCGTGGATGGTTCCGACATGGCCTCGAGCTTATCGCATTTAGCGTGTGCAGTTAAGAGAACGAGGCAGGTTGGATTTCATATGAAGAGTGTGACTTTCACCCTCCAGAAAATAGACGACGATCCCGAGCTTTTTTTTTTATTTATTTACACTTTCTATCACTCCCAATGCTCCCAACTTGCTGATGATATGTCTAGCTGGCTGGCCATGGTTCCCAGAAGGGGGGGGGGGGGGGCAAGGTCAGCTAGCCATCGCCGAAGGGTGGGTCTGTAGGAGACAAGGAGAGGAAAATATTTCCAGCGGTGCTTGTCCTAGGCTCTTTATCTTTCCATGTGAATAGGGGGTGCGGGAGATACCGTGAGCCTATGCTCATGGTGGCAAACCATAGATTTTAGAGTTTATTTGGTATTTAGAGAACGGCCGCGAGAACTCGAGGGATCGTATCAGCATCAACCCAACCACATGAGCCATTTCCTAGATGTCCTCGTGGAACCACGTGCAGTCGACGACTCGAAGATCTGCGATCTCTCAAAGATAGGCCTCAGTTCCCACTTGTGCAGAAGAGGATGCACGGGCAGAGTTGGCCCAACCGCCCCAAGTCTCCTCGGGGAGAGGAACTGAGGAAACCGCCTTACGCTTGCTGCGCCCCGGTAATCTCCATGTGGACTAGAGAGGTCATACGAGATAGTCCTCTCATCCTTAAAGGCCCCTCCCCTTCCCAGCTCTGACTGCCAAATAATTTTGAAACAGTGAAGCCCAAGGGTAAAAGACAATGGGCTAGTGGCTAAATTGAAGCGCAAAAAAAAGATCCCCCACTAGCGCTCCTATCAACCTGTATCGGTTACTTCTAGAAGCCCAAAATAAAATTTATGGCCTCATCGGTGTCGAATTTTCCACGGCTAAAGTCAAAGCATGGAAGAAATTTTAAGGGGAGGGAAGGATTGCAAAATCCCCCAGAGGAGTTCATAAACTCTTAGGCCCGCGTCCAGACGAGTGTGCGGCCCAACCACCCACTGCCATGGAGGAGGAGGGGGGTAAGAGAGGGCCAGTTTCCTATGAGCTTTCCAAAGCATCGTTCATTAGTAGATCTCGACTCCTGTCCGAGTTTCCCATCCACAAGTTCCTAGGAATGCAAGAATCTAAGCGAAATGCGTTCGATTAGGAAATTTGAAATTCAGGGCCTGTGTCGACAGGCGTACCCGAGGGGGGGCCGCAGCACGGCGGGAGGGGGAGAGCAGACCAAGGCAGGGAGGCTGGGGAACGGGCCAGAGCCTGGGGGGGGGGGGGAGGGCCAGCCGAGGCTCTTTCTCTCGGAGTCAGCTCCGTGCAGCAAGGTTAGGGCCTGCGGCCGTTGTGCGAGGCATGGCCCGGGGGGGGGGGGGCGACCAGATCCGGCGAGGGCTAAACCCGCAGGGCAAACCGCGGCCGAGAGGGTCGACGGGCCCGAGCTAAATTAGAAAAAAGAGCCGAGTGTGCCATCCGGGCAAAACAGAGTTGCGCTCGACCCGGTGCGATGTCGTGCTCTGTTGAACGGGCCCGTAACGGCAGCGACGTGGGATGCGGTCAGGGCGGGCGCCTGAGCCAAAGACCCGCGCACAAGACATTTCTCCACTTGAACCTTGGGATGGGATCCCGTATATGGCCAAAGACCAAGGACGCTCGCGCCGACTGACGAGCGTGTCTCTGTGTAAAGCGCTAAAGCCAGGCCACAAGGTTTAATAATTGCTAACGTGCCGACGTGGTCGCCTGTGCGCGCTGGGCCGCGGGCACAGAGCGTACGGGCTGCAAAAAATTGGCCGCTTATGGAAGGGGGCGGGCTGCGGCTCGGTGCTTCTCCGCCAAGGTTGGCTCCCAAGGATTCATGCCCCCCGTTTATCGATTATGGATTATGGTTTGCGCGCGTCGCATGCTCCTGTGCCGGGCATGACATGGGGCGCCAGAGTTTACAGGTTGTCACGGCGCAACGTGCGCTCCCCTTCCGCTGCCTCGTGGCAGGCCGCGTGGCCAACCCGCCGTGGCTCGAGCCCAGCCTCGGCCCCGGACGACGCATGCTCGGTCACTCGGCACCCCGTCCCCCATGCCGATGACGTAGCCCGAGCATCCAGCAGATTAGATATCGTCGGATCTACCTGCGCCCATATTTGGCCCTTGTACCATTTTCCCTTCGGAATCGCCAGCTGAATATTTCGAGTGATCGAAGCGTTTCATGCAACGTCAGGCCCGCAGCGTGTCACAGCTCCCTCCTGCGCCGCCCGCCCCCCCCCCCCCGCCCCGCCTTGCCCCGTCCCTCGGGGGCCAATCTGCGGCCCGCTCGACTGACGGGCATGGCGGATGCCTGCTAACCAAAGGAAAAGCGGGTCCTTCCTCTTTCTCGGCCACACCCTACCTCCCCGCATAACAAAGCGGGCTTGCTGCAAGATGCCCAGGGAGGCCTTGCCATCTGACCCTGCGGGGCGGGCCCAAGCGTTTGGGGAGGAGGGAGGGCGGCGGCCGGGTGGGGCGCCTCTCTCCCCCCTCCGCGTCATGCAAGCAGAGATCAAAAGATTTGTCTGTGTTTGTGGCTTGTGTGCTGGGTTGGGGGCATGGGGTCTTGCCATGCGCAGAGCCGGTGTCAATCTCAGCCCAAAGAGGAGAGTTCGGGCGGGTCAGTCATCCTAGTGGGAGGGAATGTGCGCTAAAAACAGGCGAGGTGCTGGAGAGTAGGTTCGGGAGACACAAACACTGAGCAACGCACTGACATTAGACGAAAGCTTTTTTTTTGGGTGTCCTCTGTGCACGGCCGGCCCATTTCTAACTATACTATGTGCGACCGGCAGTGGTGCAGAGAGACGATTCCAGGGAATCGTCAGAAAAGTAAAATGGCGAGTCCAAGGTGGAGAGGAGGCGGAGCATCGATGACGATTCATGGCCTCCGAGCTTATTCCTCTAATCTAAGCGAATACTACTAAACTAATAAAAAAATAGGTGCTTTTCACCGAGCAGTCACGTGACTTGCTCGCTCGTATTATGACTGTTTTACGTGAGATAGCTACATTTTCTTTGATTTTTTTTTTTTGCATTACAGCGGAGTCCTCTAAATTTTTTTTCCCTCTCCCATCACCTGGCTAATTTTTTTATAAAAGGGCAGGGCAAGCCGGAAAGGTGAGCAGAGTTTTTTTTTTGGGGAGAGAAGAGCCGTTACTCTTTTGTGCCGTTTTTGCTCTCGTTCCTCTCCTTGAAGCTCCTCTTCCTGCCCTCTTTCCCTCCCGCTTTCTCCCCATTTTGTAGAGCCCACTCTTTGGTTTTTTTTTTTTGCAAGAGGCTGGGCCGTAAGCTTACCACCGTTCTCCCACCATGTTCCGCAAGAAGAAGAAGGACCAGAAGCAGCAGCCCCAGTCCTCACAGTACTACCAGCAGCAGCAACAGCCGCAGCAGCTGCAGCAGACTCAGCCGGCCCAGGGCTACAGCCAAGTTCCCGGCTGGCAACCGCTCCGCGTCGACGGCCGATACGTCGGGTTTGCCTATTTCGACGGGCCCAGCGAGACCCGCTACCTCTCCGGCGTGGCAAACCCCTCGGGAACATACCCCTCTGCCTTCGATGAGTTGCGCGCGCGCCAGACTCAGACCTTCTACTCTGAGCCCTATGCAGCAACAAGCCCCGATGGGCGCACATTCTACTACTGTCTGAATTGCAATGCAGGTAATGTCGAATTCGGATGGGAGAGAGGGGGGGGGACCGGATGGGATGATGCTCATGGTTTCTCTTTGCTTTGTTGCTTCATAGGCTGGGAAAGCGAGGCGTACACGCGGCATCACATTCAGGAGGCCCATTCGCAGCTTTGAGTCCCAAACAAAAAAAAATCCAAACCTAGGCCTGAGGCGCGTCTCTTTCTCTCGCCCATTTTTGTTGTGTATTCTTCCCTCCTCCCGCTCGAGGTTTCCAACTCCGCAACGCCGGATTTCGTTTATCCTCCTCCCTCGACCTCTTTGCATTCTCCTCTACCCCCTCTATCCCCCAGCAATATATATTAGCATGTCTTTTAGCATTCTATCTCTCTTGAGCCGCGGTTATAATTGTCATCTAGGGTTGTGGTTGCCGATGTTGTATCTTATGTGCTTTTTTATTTCCTTGTATTCTATTTATTTCCTCTCTATTATCTAACACCGCTGTGGGAATATACAACGGCCGCCGCCCCCCTCCTCTCCCTCTTTCACAAGTGGGGAGGAGGGGGGAGGCAGGACCTTTGTGCGAGGTGAAGCCTATTGTGTATTTTGTTTCCATGCTGCCCGCACTGTCTCGCATCCTATGGATCTCCTTGTCCTCCTGGGCCAAACTTTCTATCCGCCCACCCGGGATGAGTAATGACCCAAGCGACCAAGCCCAGGTAGCAAGGTTCAGCGGCTATGGCCAAGACCTTGAAAACCTTTCTACACATACCGTCCGAAAACCCTGTCCCCTTACCTATCCCTTCCCCCCTCCCCCCACAGCAAGAAAACATATCCACCGCATCCGATGCAAACGGGGTGGATCCGTCCACTTTCTCTTCAAATCGGGTCTTGCCCTCCCCGCTTTCCCCGAGGAGGAGGGAGGGGGGGAGGAGCTTCGACCTGAATGCCGCCTGCTCAAAGAGGGGGCAGTCAAATCCTGACTCCTTGTGAACCGCGTGACTCTAGTGTAGGCTTTAAGCGTATTTACCCCATATGGTTCCGAACCTCGTCAACGGTCACAAGCAAACACTTCAGTTAGGCTTGTCCGGCCTCATCCCTCATCTCTCCCCTACCCCCCCTCTCCCCGCTCCCTCCTTCCACGCGTGAGAAATTCATCATGCATTTGTTTGGTATTTTGTGCCTAACCGACTTGAGCCTATCGTGCTCACAGCAGTTGGCATAGGGAACACAGATACACCCGACTCGAAACGTGGTTACTCTACATGGATGAAGTAGACGGGATAGTTTCCGGGGAGAGTGTGAAGGGGGGGCAAGCCGCTAGTGCTCTAAAGTTTTGTGGAGGTTTACATTAAATTTGAATTTCGGCTAGTGACTAAAGCGTCCCAGAGCTAAGACTAAGACTTGGGACCAAGCAGAGAGACTCTATCCGGTTGGCTCCACCTAATTTTCCTCCGATATCTAGCGTGGAGAGGGGGCGGGGAGGAAGGAGGAGAGAACCTGTACAAAGATAAGCTAGAATCAGACGCGTGGCCTCTCACCATGAAAGCGCCGCAATGTTTCCGCAAAGGTGACCAGTTATGAGCAGTAGGCCGCAGGGATTCCTACAAGAGAACTATAACATTGGGCAAATGGGGAAAAGAAAACAGAAGATGCAATGGCTTGGCATGGGAAACCTCGAGAAGTCATCCGCAAGGATTCCCAACACATCTATCAACCTGTCGTGGTCCCCTTCTTCCCCTCTCCTCCCAAGCATTCAAAGGCTCTCGGATATGACTGCTATTTTTGGCCTTTCAACTCTATCAACGCTAACTCTCTGGCAAGAGTTTGAGCTTCTTCCCTCTCCTCCCCAACGTCAGATGGGTGCTCTTAGGAATTTAAAACTCTATGACACCAGAATTCAACTCTAGTTAGATAATGGCGGGCATTCCTAGCCAATCACTCTAATGGGTAACGCTTTGAAATCGAGCTTGTTTTATGGTTTCCGAGGAATGGCAGAGTAAGGAGGGGGGGGGGAGGATAAGAAGAAAGACAGATCCATTGTCTCTACTCCGCCCATTCTCTTGGCTCCAAGTGGAAGTGTATAGGTTTGGTTAGCATGTGGGTTGATACCGCTATGTTCCTGGATTATGGGGATTTCGAATTAGTCTCACAGATCCTCGCAATTCTCAAGATGATAGATAATCTATGGAGATGGCGCGGTAAACGCTCCACTCGCTATTTCTCCCTCTCTGAAGTCATCAAGTTCCGTCGGATACAAGCCAATCATTCTCGCTCTAGCCCTTCGTCTCTCCAACACTCTAAGTGTTGATCCTAAACCGATGAATCAAAACACCAGTACAATGGATTGAAGACGAGGGTCGATGGAACGGACGCTAAGGGAGCAGAATGCTTAAGCGGGTGATCACCGTTGAGAGAAAGACTCCAACCCGCCTTTCTTATTCGTGATGCTTGCACTAGCTTCATATGAATTCAGACTTATCGGCGAGATAGCGGTATGCAATTCTCTGTTTCAATGATATTTTCCGTCATGCATCTAGAGAATGAGTGAAAATCCGAGTAACCCCGCCCATGATGAATGGATAACTTGGCATCCCATTGTATCTCCAGCATGATGTAAAGTTGTTGATTTAAATGGAAAAAGGAACTACTTAAAAAGGCACCTCCCTTTTCTTTGTATGTTCTTGGAGGCTTCACGATTAATACAGGCTATCCATGCGAGTGCGTGTAGGATAGGTTGCAGGCGAAAACAAGACAAGATATCCGATTGAATAAACTTCATCCTCTTATTATTCCTGCCCCATTTTTGGTAACCCGGTTGCCACGATATTGTTTCTTCATCTGATCCTCCTTTCCATTCAGCAGCTAGTTTATTTTTCTGAATGGTAACCAACGCAGATAGTGATCATATCGATCGCTGACACGACTTCAAGTAAACGAGCTTTTTTTATAACGATTGCGTGGATGCAGCCGAGAGTAGAAAGCTTCGACAGACAAAGCCGTCAGAATGTCGTCAGCCGAGCCGTCCGCCCGCAATATAACCTAATATTCCGTCCCCTCTCCATGCTTCCCCCGAGAAATGCAAGCCAACCACGGGGAAAGCCACTCGAAATGCGCCTCCATCCCGACCTGCTTCAGATCGGTGCGGCTGGGTTCCCCCTGGTTCGGGCCTGTTTTCTGTGTGAAGAGAGGAGTCTGATGGGAGAGTTTTTATGTAATGCATTGCTGACGCTCATCCGCCCCCCAAAAGAAGCCGTTTGCAGAAAAAGATGCTTAGCCACAAACTCTATTATTTTTGTCCCATTGCCACCCTTAGCTCTTTGTCTCTCAAGCTCCTCTCTCCGAGCTTAGGTCGGCTCCTCCACCCCCTCCCCCCCCCCCGCACTTACGACAAGGAGCCCCTCTGCCTCTGACAAAGCATGAAGGGATCTTTGTGGTTGTTGCTGCTACACCTGCTCTGTCTAATTGCGCTGGTCACCGCTCATGAAAGGAGACAGGTTGATCGTGACCCCAAGCAAACCTCGGACACAGACAAGCCCACCAAGGATCCCGACCAGAATCCTCCGCCCGCACAGCAGAAGCCCACCATCACAATCACCCTGACACGCTCCGTCACGTCCACCATAGACCCCAATACCGCCGCCCCGCCACCCCCTCCTCCCGTCCGCTCCACCATCACCTCCACGGTGATCGTCACTCCATCCACTAGCACCACGGTGGTCGTGGTCTCGTCGCCCTCTAGAGCGGTGCCATCCGTCGATAGCCCTCCTATTGCCACGGTCACCTCTCCATCATGGACGGATCCTGAGGAGTCGAATCAGAAAAATACCATCATCATTGCGGTTTCGTCGGTGGGTGGGGTGCTGGTGCTGGGAGCAGGCATTTTTATCCTTACTCGCGCTGTGCGACAGAGGAAGAGGCGCGGGGGATGGGACGATGAGGAGACGACCACCGTAAGCGTGAATCCGTCCAAGGTGGTGCCTGATCCATTCCGTAACACGTTGGATATTTATCATCGGTCGTATTGATGTGGGCCGATGTGCACCGGAGCCTCCGGCAACCATGGACCCCGTCGCTCCTCCCCCATCTCCTCCCATCATACTCGCCTAACCTGGCGCGCCCTATATACCTCTCGCAAGTGCAGATGATCTTTTTCTTGATGCCCTTGGCAATTTTGTGATGGCCTTGTTTAGGCCCCGCCTCCTCCCTCCTAGTTGCTTATGTATTATTGATGTCCTTTTTTCTCTGTGAATTATTTATGGTTAGGCTACTGTCCCCCATCTTATCTCCATTTGTATACTAAGTACATTTACAGCGCCTTGCTTCGGTTGAAACCCCTTCCTTATATCCTTTTGTGAACCTTGCTATGTATTAAAAATGCGGTTGCGATATCTCCCTTTTGTTTGTCTCTCAAGACTCTAGTATATACCTTTGATTTAGTCGAGCCTTTAACACGTCCAACAGAATAGCAATTTGAAACCGATAAGCGCGTACCTTTTTTAACTTAATTATTGCGTTAAATATCCTGTCGCTCCCCCCTCTCCCCCCCCTACACCTAATCTAGAGAGAGCTCATTCTTCCTCGACAATTTAGAGACACGAAGGCTTTGCGTGAACTACCATCTAGCTAGATGCCAAGCGTACTGGTTGACTCCTGCGAGTATAATGGGTCTCTTACTAAAAATCCGTGGCGAACCGATGAGGATGCATTACAGATTGTAAATTCCACCCCCGATGAGGATTCGCAGGAGAATGCTCGCCCTGCCGCAGAAGAGATTATTGAGAGATTAAGGCTGGAGATGAAGGATGCACGACGTGAGATGAAGGCCATTAGACAGCAGCTAGCAGTGTGAGTTTTTTTTTCAATTTGTCGCTTAAATGCCCAAATTATATATGACCATGTTTATTCTCTCCTGTACTAACCTTTTTTTTTACCTTTAGTTCGGAAGAGTTAAATCAAGAGCTTTTATCTCAACTGGGCTTAGGATTAATGTAATATAAAGATAATCCAACTTCTACCTTTATAGCATTTTCATATTCATTTTGCTCTTTCTCTCTCTCACCCACACCCTTTTATAGTCAAACACCGCCTGCCACCCCAGAGGGTCAGCCGACAGAGTGCGACTCTTTCCCCCCCACTTCCGAAGAAGGGACGCAAACGCCCCCACCTACACCAAAATCGTCCCTCTCTCCCTCCAATTTAAGAACGCTTGCCATGTTTCTTTTCCGAGCGACCAAGCACGTCTTTCGCAATCCACGACGACTCCAAAGCTTCTTCACCACGTTGATTACTCATCGCAGCAAAATCCTTTGGCTCGCTTACATGAACGTCTCGTCTCTGCCCGCCTTAGTGCTGGCTGGATTCACAAGCGCATTCCAGAGCATAGGCCTGAAAAGGCTAATATCGCTCGGGACCCTACTCTCCCTACTCGGTGCCCTCCGCAGCCGAAATGCCCTTGCCCACGGGTCGGGGGGCAGTGCAGGCGTCGTGGGCTTTGCCCATGACGCCCTAAAATCGGTTGTCGCAGGTCAGCGCTTTTTCAGCATCATCGCCGAAACCCTCATGCAGTACTACCTCATTGTTGCGCATGTGGCGCCCGTGGCCCGGGAGGGCTCGCTAGCGCTAAGCGTTTGGCATCGGGTGATGTTTCTGAGGGAATTGGCCAGGGCTTTGGCGACGAACATCGTAACATTGGCGGGATACCGCCTTGTGTAGTTTGCTTATTCTCTACTCATCCAGAATGTGTGCTTTTATGTTTAATACAAAATGTTCATGTATTCCTTTTGCTAAAACCAAATACACCAGCCATGCCCGGTGAAGGGGCCAGAGTGGAGGGGGAGGGAAACCAACTTGACAGGAGAGCGGGTTGAACCCGGAGAAAATGCTCTATTGGAAATGATAAAATAAATATGCGGAACATATTGAACAACAGAAGGATCACGTTGCAGCATAGGAAACCAAGGATTGAACCTTTAGAAGTGAAGAAAAATAATAACCATAATAGTGAAGGGAATTGAGATCAAGTCCATTGCTCTCAAAGGAGTTTGACAACCCCATCATCTGCACTATCTGACCTTTTTCTCCTCCTCCTCCTTCGTCCCCTCCTTTTCCCTTCCCGTATGGCTTGATTCTCCAGCCTCATCTTTCGCATCGGCACTACCGCTGTCGAGCATTTTCTTTGCCATTTCTTCTTGCTTTCTGCTCCCTCGCTCCTCGAGCTTCACTATATACGGCCGAATCAATAGCCACACCACAAGTATGGCGATGGAGATGAGAACGTCCTTGGACGCAAATGTGACAATGTAATTTCCAATAGGGAGCGAATACATCGAGTCGTTTCCGATGAATGGAGAAAGAATATTGTAAAGGAAATGGATTGTTATTTTTTTTATTGCCTGGTTACTCTCCCCTTTCTGGCATTGAATGGCCCACGTGGGGAACGATTCGTGACTATTCTCCAATCCATTTGAAGAGGAAGTAAACACCTCTTGGTCGACTTGCCACCCAAAAAAACAGAGCGGTGGAGTTGAATAGGTTTGTAACTGGTGGACATCGTTTCAACATTCAGGTTCAGCAAGCCCTTACTGGCGAAGGATCCCCTCATTCTCTATCATTTTTATCACACCACGATGCCCTCGAGCGATCCCAATTCAAGCAAACGAACGGCGGCCATCTCATTCACCGGTGGAAAGGACAGCTGTCTTGCATTCCATCTTTCCCAGCCCACCTTCCATATCACCCATCTTGTGATGTTTTGCCCCGCCAACATGAACAAATTCCTTGCCCATCCGCGTGCAATAGTGCAGCTCCAGGCCAACACATTGAACCTGCCCCTGAAGGTGATGACGATCGAGGGTCCTGATTTCCTGGAATGCTACAGGAAACGATTGCAAGAGCTACGCGATACTGGCATCGAGGTTCTGATCACAGGTATGGTCATCGGGGCCCAGGACTCCCGGCTTGTCATGACACAAGTGGGGAGACCCTCTTTATTCCTGACGCATGCTTGTTGGCCATAGGGGATATCCTGGATGTCTGTAGCAACTTCATGCCTCGTGCCGCTTCCGGCATCCTGGAGCTCCACAGGCCGCTCTGGGACATGCCGCGTGACCGGATCCTGGACTTGCTTCGGCTCCACTCCTTTTCAGTCATGATCACTTGTGCCAGCATCTCGAAGCTCGGGGTGGAGGACGCACTCTGGCTTGTAGGGGAACGACTCGACTCTCCTCGGGTGCAGAGCCTCTTGGAGGGGAAGCCGGGCGTGGACCGGGCGGGGGAAATGGGCGAGTTCCACACCATGGTGTTGGACGCGCCGGCCTTCCAGCATCGGTTGGAGATCGACGGAGAGAAGAGGGTGGAGGGGGATTTTGTCTTTTTCGATTTTGACGAGGCCATGCTTGTAAAGAAGTGAGCGACGGTGCGTGGGGTGAATGGGCGCCCTTATTTCATTAAACAAGGTTGGGGAGGGATGCGGGAGGGGATCCGAAAAGATCAGGATATCACTTCCCTCCTTCCCATTTTCAAAGTCAAAGCCATTTTCGGGTGCTGCTGATGAAAATAATGCCTGATCGAAACTTTTGATTGGCAACGCGTTTACGCGTAACATTTAAAACAACGTCGCGTTCTCTTGCCTTCTTTTTCACTCTTCTCTCATTCTCAAAGAATTCATCACCATTGCAACCACGCAACATCTCTTCCCTTGATCTGCATTTTAGCCCCCCTTCCCCCTCCCCTTTCAATTCCCCTTCATCCCCCCTCCCCTTTCAACACCATTGACGAGAATGTCCCCCAAGGTACGGTATCCATGGCTGCATCTGGGAGCCGCTTCATCTTACGCGTTCGAACCAATCAATCCACGATCTCGCCATGCTTGTCTGGACCGAAGCCTAACGCTAACCCTGTGGTTCTCTTTTGCATTTTGCGTAGACCATCCGCAAGAAGCTGGTTGTCGTGGGAGACGGCGGCTGCGGCAAGACAAGTCTCCTCGTGGTTTACCAGAAGCAGGATTTCCCCACAGTAACATCCCAATGCACAAGCGCCTTTCCACTCCCCCAGGGACCGCTGGACTAATCTTCCCTGTACTTTCTGGTAGGACTACATCCCCACGGTGTTTGAGAATTATATTCACAACCTCCAGCTTGACAATGGCAAGCAAGTGGAGCTGGCGCTGTGGGACA
Source organism: Calcarisporiella thermophila (assembly GCF_041956535.1). Classification (NCBI taxonomy): domain Eukaryota; kingdom Fungi; phylum Calcarisporiellomycota; class Calcarisporiellomycetes; order Calcarisporiellales; family Calcarisporiellaceae; genus Calcarisporiella; species Calcarisporiella thermophila. Next base: position 551,433 of record NW_027192200.1, read on the forward strand.
CGGCGGGCCAGGAAGACTACGACCGATTGCGGCCCCTCTCCTATCCAGAAAGCGATGTGATTCTGATTTGCTTTGCTGTGGACAATCACATTTCCTTCACCAATGTACTGGACAGAGTATGTAGTTGCGAGGCGCCGCGGCGCTTAGAGGGGGGGGGGGGGAGAGGAACGGGAAAGAAAAGCTTTGATTAACCCTCTGCTATTTCTCCTATTGTTATTAGTGGCATCCAGAGGTCATGCACTTTTGCGAGAACGTGCCCAAAGTGCTGGTGGGCCTGAAGGTGGACCTGCGCGACGACCCGAAGCGGCGGGAAGAGCTTGCCGCCAAGGGCCAAAGCATGATAACGTGGGAACAAGTAAGTCGTTTGTAGCCGCAGAGCCCTGTGCTCCTCTGCCCTCCCACTTGCGCCTGACCCATGCCGCCATCTTTTTTTTTTTTTGTCTCGATCGTAGGGCGAAAGTATGGCCAAGGAGATCAAGGCTGCGCAGTATCTAGAATGCAGTGCGAAGCTGAATCTAGGGGTGTCGGAGGTGATCGAGCAGGCCGTCAAAATCACCATGAACTGGGGAATCACGAAGCTCAAGCGAAGGCTCTGCACGGTGCTGTAGATTTAGCTTTTACTTTCTTTTTTTCTGCTCCTCCGCGCGCTTCCCCCTTTTATCGTGTTGTGAATTTTTTTTTCCTCCCGTTTTATCCTGTGATATTTTAATATATGAATATTTTTTTCTCCTTTCTTCTTTTCTTAATATTTTATCGATTCTATATTTTTTTTTATTCTGTAGATGTATACTTTTTTCCCCCTCCCCCATTATTTCTGAGAAATAAACGTTTGATTGACTCTTTTATTCCTTTATCATCTACTTTCAACAGACACACTGAATAAAGAATAAAGAATAAAGAATAAGGGATAGGTGCGAGATGCGAGTATGGAATTACAAACCAAATATTTTGGAAGAAAGAGAGAGAGAGAGAGAGAGAGAAGAAAAAGAAGAAATATACAGGCGAAATGGTTTCTACAAACAAGAAAAAGACATGATAAAAATAGGGTCGCTCTTCAGTTGAGCAAGAGGCTGATGTCCGACGAGCTGCTCAGATGCTTGTGCTCCTCGTCCACGCTCTCGTGCTTGCAGTAGTCGGGGCTCTCCTCCCGGTCGGACAGGGGGAAGGAGGTGGCGGAGGAGGGCGGGGACAGGGACCCGCGCCGCAGGTTCTCATTCTCAACCTTGAGCCCCTTGTTTTCGCGCTCCAGATCGGCGATCTTCTCCTGCAGCTCTTTGATGTAGCCGCAGGCCTCCTGCAGGACGACGGTGCGGTGGATCTTCTCGCCCTGGTCCTTGGTCTTGGGGATGGCCTGGACCAGATTGCCCAGCAGCTGGTTGATGACGTCGCGCCGCTTTCTCTCCAGTCTGCTGTGGGCCTCGCGGCGCTTCTGCATCCGCTCGAGGACAATGGACGAGTCCACATTCTTGCGGTGCAGGATGGAGGCTCCATTCTGGAGCTTGAACGACTTCATGACGGAGGAGTGGGGGAGCGAGTGGGCATTGTAGCAGTGCAGGAGCGGGTCGATTGGGTGGGGACTGGGATTGTGGGGGGCGGGGGGCATGGCGAAGTCGAGCTGGAATTGCGATTCGTAGGCGGAATAGGCAGACATGGTGGAGGGGGAGGAGGAGGGGGGAGGCCCTAACCGGACAATAAGCCAACACAAAGCAGTGCTAAGGGAACTGGGGGGGATGAAAGAATGATGCAGCCAAGGCGCTTATGAGCAGAGATGAGGCGGGGGGGGGGGCGCTGGGGGGGACGGTGCAGTCGGCCGGATTATATACAGGCAGCCAAAGGCAATGGGGGAAAAAATAGAAACGAGGGCGAGGGAGAGCGCTGGAGGGCCTAATTTTATCAGCCATTTTTTCTTTTATCCGGGCTTGACTTGCCAAGAGTGTATGCAGCGAATCTCCATCGGTGATCCCAGTTTGCCAAGAGTGCCAGGGGAGCACCAGGTGGAATTTGAACTTTTGTGATTTCTCGTGTGAGGCAGGGAGAGCCTATTTTGGGCAGCGGGGCATTTTGCATGCGTCTGCGCAGAGGCCGCAGCATGGGCAGGTGTGAGACACTGGAAAAAATTAAATGAGCAGGACTCTGATTCATCTTGGCCCGCATTCATTTGTTCCTCCCGCTCTCGGCGCCGGCCAACGGTGCCGGCGGGGGCGGGGCTGGGGCCGGCCATGCCCAAGCGGCAGCCCGTTGCCGCGCAGGCGCTGCTCGCGGGCCGCCAGCCCTCCTCCATTCCTTAGGGGCGCTTTTGGATGCTGCGGTGGGGAGGCCAGGGCCCATTCCTCCGTCTCCCTCCCGAAACGGGAGCCAGGTTAAATAAGGAATAATGCTGCCGTTTTTGGTTGGGATTCAAAGGCTTATATCTGAGCTGGAATTGGAAGCCTTGGCCAACCGTGACGGCAGCAAAGCACACAAACCCTTTCTTTATCGCGGTATCGCAATCTAATTAAAGCAGCCCTATCAGCCTGCGTTGGCCGACCCTGTCGGAAGCCGCACAAGGCCCTGCCTCATTTCGTGACTTATGAATTTGAACCCCCTCTTGGCCCTTCCCGCCGCCCTCAAAGCGCGCTCCTGCACGCCGTCTGCCAGGCCCCATGGATCCAGCCCAGCTTCTATGCAAATTGCAATCTGGCCAGAGGGTCCCCCACCACCAACCCTCCCCGCCCGCCCGCCCCCTCGGGCTTATTTCTAATCCGCTTTATTTTTTGAGCTCTGGCTCGCATTTTTCCCATGATTTCCTTCGCCAACCTGTCCGCAGGGAACGGCAGAAAAGCCTCCCCCCTCCGGGGGCGTTCGCCCTTCTCCTCTTTTCCCCTAACTGACCTGCCGCCTCCTGCTGGAGCCTGGGGAAAATCCAATGTCTGAATTCAAAGGCTACTCCCTCTGGCTCGCTCCATCCCCGTCCTCGCCCGCCTACCAGCATGCAGGCTCGCTCATCAAGGCCCTTGCGGCCCGCTACGCAACCTCCCGCTTCGATCCTCACGTGACCCTGCTCTCGCCCATCAAGGCAACGCCGGACGAAATCCGCGCCGCCTTCGACGGCATCCGCAGGAGCATCGACCCGGGCCTCGGTGGCAAAAGAATCGTCCGGATCGGCATCAAGGAGATCGTCACCAAACCGCTGCACTACCAGTGCGTGGTGCTCCATGTCGGCGGGGACAACCTCCAGCCCCTCTACGATGCCACGGAGCTCGCTTTCTATGGCAAGAAGACCCCCTACTTCTCCCATCTCTCGCTGGTGTACGGCGATTTAAGCGAGGAGACGAGGCGAGAGATCGCCGACTACGTGGAGAGAGGAGAGTGGTTCCGCGATGACACCGAGTCGGACTGGCGAAAGGCGCTGTCATTCGAGGCGGACCGCGTGCTCATTGTGGATACATCGGGGAGGCCTGAGGAATGGAGCATCAAGGGTGAGATACCTTTATAGACGCTGCCAGGGACGATGGCGAGCCTGTTTATTTGGGTGCAACCACGGGATCCTCCCGCCTTCTATATCGTCCTGCTTATGTATTATGTATATTCGAGGTAGCAAAATGGAAGGGAAAACATGAAAGGGGGAGGAAAAAGTGCAAACAATGGAAACGAAATAATAAAAATAATGAATAAAATAGGGTTGGTTGAATGTCAAGACTAGAGAAGAGAGAAATAAGGAAATAAAAAAGAACACTATATAGTATGCATCCTATGGCATTTTTTTTCCCACATGGTATTTATATACACAAAGTAATAGCATGCTAATTAAAGGAGGAGGAAAAAATAGGAAGCCGCACCATCATGCAACCCTGAGTGTAAGAGCCGATAGAAGGAGCAAAGAAAAAATAGAAAGCTACGGAAACGATCAACCCAATGTCGGGGGAGGGGAGGCGTCCGGCCATCGTGCTAGGACGCGCGGTCCTCTTTTGAAGACGAAGCCCCTCCGCGACTCTCCTCGGCATTCCCCTCATCCAAAAGGACGCTGGCATTACAGCTGCTCACCGTCGACACCGTCTCACTGACTCCCCCGCCCAGCCGCAACAGCTCATCCTGGTGGAAGAGGGGGCCGTGGTCGTCCTCGCTCACCGCAACGCTCCCGGTCCCCTCCGACGTCTCCGTCAGCCTCCCCCGGGGCCTATCGGACACTAGGGTGGTGTGCTCGGCGCTGCTGCTATCGCCGCTCTCGAACTCACTGCCCTCGCTGGCACACCCGTCCCCCTCCACCCCTTCGCCCCTCGCCTCCCGCAGCTGAAGCTGGGTCGTGGCCCTCAGGATGGCCATCATGTCGTGGTCGTGCAGCTGCTTCATCCACATGTCGTGGTAGAGCCCGTCCTGGTTCTGCATCAGCTCCGTGTGGCGCCCCCGCTCCACTATCTCGCCGTTCCGCAGCACCAGGATCAGATCGGCGTTGACGATGGTGGAGAGCCGGTGGGCAATCACCAGGGTGGTTCGGTTGGTGGTCATGCGCCGCAGGGAGCGGTGGATCAGCCTCTCGGTGGCCGAGTCCATGGCGCTCGTCGCCTCATCCAGCAGGACAATGGGCGGGTTTTTGAGCAGCGTGCGTGCTATGGCCACGCGCTGCTTCTCTCCTCCGCTTAGACGCATGCCCCGTTCACCCACACGCGTTGCGTATCCTAAACAGAAGGCCAAAAGGTTAGGCTGCATCGTCTGCCGTCCCGGGCAAGGGCAGGGGTACCTTCTGGGAAACTGCTGATCTGGTTGTGAATGTGGGCCGCGGTGGCCGCCTCCTCAACCTCCAGATCCGTCGCGTCTATCCGGCCATAACGTATGTTGTAGCGTAGGGTGTCATTAAACAAAACGGGGTCCTACCAAGGAAGCAAGGGTTCGTGCAAGATAGGTGAGAGGGGGGGGGGGGGAAGAAAGACGGCCCGGAGAGAGGGCAAGGCCTTACTTGTGGGACAATGCCAATCTGCTTGCGAAGGTCCCCTTGGCGCACATGGCGGATGTCCTGGCCGTCGATCAGGATTCGGCCGCTGTTGACATCGTAAAACCGGAAGAGTAGGCGAATAAGGGTGGACTTGCCAGACCCCGACGGCCCAACCAGCGCCACCGTTGCGCCTGGCTCGACGGTGAAGGAAATGTTGCGCAGGGTCGGAGAGCGCTTATCATAGCTGAAGGACACGTTCTCTGTAGTAGGGGAGGGGGGAGGAGGGGGAGGCAAGCTTAGGAGGGAACCCTGGCACAGAAAGAGAAAGCACCGCCTACTTACCAAACTTGACTTCGCCACGCTTGACAACACAGGGCGCCGCCTGGGGCAGGTCCTTCACCTCCATCGGCTCCTGGAACAAATCGAGCATCTTCTCCATGTCGACAAAGTTCTTCTGCAGCTGTCGATAGTAGGTTCCAAACCTAGGTTGGGTTGTTTGGAGGTCATCATAACAGGTTAGGTGAGCGGGGCCACGAAAAACCCAATTCGAAATAAAGTTTCATCCAGCTTACCAATTCAGTGGGCCGTAGAGCTGCAGGATGTATCCCATGTACAAGGCAAAGTCGCCCACCGTCATCTTCCCGTCCACGATGCGCCGCGCCACCAGCAAACACCCCGCGAGCAAACCCACCTGGATGATACAGTTCTGGGTTAGCTTGAGCGCGGCGGTCGCGAAGTTGGACATCCACTCCGCGCTCTGGTAGTCGAGCACCGCGTTCAGATACTGCTGAACCTCGAACTTCTCCGCGGCGTAGAGCTTCACCGTCTCGTAGTTGATCAGCGAGTCGACTGGGGGAGGGGAGGGGAGGGGAGGGGATTGAGAGAGGAGCTCAGCGAGAGCGAATGGGAAAGAAGAGGGAGGGCGGATAATTACCTGCTTTGGCCTCCATGTTGTTGTCCAATAGATTGGCCTCGCGACGATACTTGGTGCGCCACTCGGTCAGGACGACCGTGCTGAAGATGTAGAGCGTCATGGTGATGAACACAATGGCCCCGAAGTAGAAATCCAGTTTCCAGGTCATGACCATGCACGCAACGACCACGTCCATCAGGGTCGGGATGATGTTGAAAAAGATCGAGGAGAGGATCGTGACGATGGAGGAAACGCCTCGGTCTATCCGGACGGGTTAGCATTAAGGGGGGAGTGAAATGACCAGGAAAAAGAAAACGCAGTAGCCAACCTTGCACGCGCAGAATCTCGCCCGTCTTGCGCTGGAGGTGGAAGCGGAGCGAGAGGTGGAGCAGGTGCTCAAACATCTTCACCTGAAGCTGGCGGGTGGTGAACTACAAAGCATGGAGAGACGATCGTCAGTGTTTTTTTTATTTTGGAAAGAAAGCAGGGGCAAACAAGCGGCTACCTGGCCGATGGGCAGCCAAAGGAACTGCTCGGCCGTCGAGATGAGCCCCACGCCGCCCTGCATGAACCTCAGGAAGACAAAGATCAGGATCTCATGCCAGGCGAACCTCTTCTCCTCCAGAGCGTCGATGACGAATTTCTGCTGGATGGGCACGAGCACGTTGACCACGCGGTGCCCGATCAGCAGCACGAAGCACACCAGGAACCGCAGCTGGAGGCCGCGGTCGTGATGCGGCCAGAGGAACGGGAAGAGCTTGGGGAACTTGGTGAGGAACTCGCCGGCCGTCTTGGGGGGCTTGTACTTGGGGTCATCGCTCATGCTGTACATCTTAGGCGAGGTATACGGGTCGGCGGCGGATTGCTCGAGGTCGCCGTTCTCTTGCGTCGCGGGGGGGTCGGTGGAGACGAAGGTGCCGTAGCGTGCGGTGGACGACACGCCAGCGTGTCCCCCACCCGTGCTCTGCGCTATCCGCACGCGCAGCCACAGCAGCACCCCTGTGCAGGCGACCAGCGCGAGAAGCAGCGCATACCGCACCGTGAACGCCAAAAAGACGGGCCAGTTGAGCGCGAATGCAGAGGCCTCCGCGTCCCCGGAGGCTGGATGCGTGAGATATACAATGAAGTGGTAGAGCTCAAGGTTGGAGAGCAGAAATGCAAAGAAACAGAACCCCAGAGTGGAGGCACTCGGGTAGGTGGCGATGTCGCGGCGCTCCTTCCGCAGCCGAGAGAGATGGAGGCCCCACGTGAGGCTTCGAGCGGCGGGGGCCAAGAGCAGATAGAGCGGGGTGGGCGAGGCCGACCCTAGCGAGGTGCCGAGCATCCACAGCGTCTCGGCCGATGTCACAAGGAGGATGAGGCGGGTGAGGAGGGCGGTTGCGGTTGCAAGGCTTTCGAGCTTTGCGAAAGGCTGCGGGCGCCGATGGGACAGGGGCTCGGCATCATCTGGTAGAGGGAGAGCGCGAGGGTTAGCGACAAGAAAAGGGGCGGCATTTTGGGGAGGGAAAAAAGAAAAATCGCAATCAAGGCCCCATGCCCTACCTGACAGGAGGCGAGCGGCGGATGGCGAGCGGGGAGATTCTCGAGAATGGCGCCGATAGCAGAATGCAGCAACGCATGTGTAGAGCAGGAGCGGCACAATGGAGATGGCTTCGAGGGAGCATGGAGACAATCGCCCGCTGTAGAAGAATGGCTGCTGACACATGTATGAGGCTGAGTGCAGCGCAAATGACCGGGCATCCGGCATAGCTGTGTCGAAGGTGGATGGCGAGAGGGGCCGGGAGAGAAGAGAAGAGAAGCAAGCGGGCCGGCGGGAGAAAAAAAAAAAATCGCGGGCGGGCGAGAAGGCTAGCGTAAGGTGCAAATACAGGTATAGGAGGTGTCAAAAGTAAAAAAAGTTTTTTGCAACTCTAAATTGAAGGAGTTGGCGGAATTTCCAGGCGGATTTCGTCGATTCGCCAATGCCGCGCTTGCCCGCAAGTGGGGGCCGCGATATCAGCTGTGCCCGCGCGTCTTGCGCAGGGGTGGGGCGGCCTCCGCGCCCGCCGCAACCCAGCCGCAGGCTCAGGCGGCGGCGGGCCAGGCACGAGGGGGAGGTGGGAAGCTGCCGCGCAGGGCAGCGAATACTAGAAGCTGCACCGCGTTTGGGAGCGTGGCCCGGCTTCCCATTAGCCAGCCCTTTGGCCCGCTCGTCTCTCCACAGCCAATCACCCCCATTTAATAAGACTGAGATTCCCAAATGAAATCGCCCGCTTGCATGAAATCGATGGAATCCTAAATCGCTCGCCAAATCGCCGGCCCTTCTGATCGGGTCCGAGGGCTGCCTTGGCGCTGGAAACTTCTTTGCAGCGTTCTTTTCTTCTTCTCCACTGCGCCGCGGCGGACGCCAACGGCGCGTGGGTGCGGCGCCCGCCGAGCAGAATGCGTGCATTCCGCCGGCCATAGATTTCAGTTTGGTGCATCAACTTTGTTTTATTCATTCTAGTACGAAATACATGAGGATAAATTTACAATGCCCATCTCCATCATCGCTTTGCCGGCCCTGAGCCAGCCCGGAGGGGGTGGCCTAGTCCAGCTCACTCCAGCCTAGTCCAAGGACAGCGGCGTTATGGGCCCCGGCACACTGATAATGTAGGGGCGCAGGACCGGCGTTGCATTAGGGCGGGAAGGGAGAGCATTTGGGTCTGGCGGGGGTCGCGACGCGCAGGTTGCGGAGAGCGGGTTCGGAATAGAGGCTTCGAGCGCACTGGGGTTGCTGGAGAACTCGTCCATGCCGTTCTCGAGCGTCCAAGCAAGACTACTTAATCAGCAGACATGCCATATCCCTCCCGCACTATATATCCAGCTGCTCACGAGGCGTACTTCACGTCATCGGTCCGGAATAGAATCGACGTCACACACCCCCCCTCCCATTCTGACAGCCGAAGACGCGGAGATTGGCATGGTTTTTTTTCCTGTACGACCAAATTAGCATTCCTTCGAAGTTTTATATATTGCGGATCCTCACAAATGGGGTTTTGCACCGCAATATAGCACAGTTAATGTAATTATTTTACCTATTGAAAAATTGGGAATAAACTCCAAATGATTGGGCCTTGTGGGACTCCGGGTGAAAATACACACTAAGTAGAGCGGCCCCGAATATTTCAAGTCCACTTTTTGAAATCTCCCCTCCTCTCTCATTCCAAGCATCGGTGCTCATTTCCCTCCACCTCTACGGAAGCATTCAAGCCTGATGACCAAGGCCCTCCCATAAATCTCCTCTCCCCTTGACACCAAGCTTGGCGAGCTGGCTTCCTCGCATCGACTCTCCCCCCTACTTGTTTACTTAACTATTCGCTTCCTTTGTCTGGTAGGTAGGCCCAACCCGAACCTTGGTGCAGCTTCAAACCTAAACTCTGCCTCTTCCAATAAAACCCCTTAGACACCCATTCATACACGCCTGCAGAGCCATATCCAACTCGCTCTCTCCTCGACATATCATGGCGCCCGCCACTTCCTCTAATACTGGGATTCCAAACAGAAAACGAGGTATATTCTTGGCTCGTTGCTGCCTTGTCCTCCTGAGTACTGACAGCTGAGTATGTTGTTCTTGCGTAGAGGTGCGCCCCAGTTTTCAAGAGTTAGCCACAGAACTGGGCGAGACCCGGGCAAGGGAGTCGACCTATGGCTCTAGTCGCCTGCAACCTCGCCTTCCCGGATCCCCATCGTCTCCAAGAGACAGGTCATTGAGAGGGAAGTCGCAATATGCCAATTTCAAAAGGCGGCTGGCTCCACGCGCCCTCCCGCCTTCTACCAGTGATCCTGATAATCCAGACGCAGTTGCTGATGGCGACCAAGACAGCTCTATCGTCGATGCAACCACCTCTATCGCTCGCCTGGAATCCACCGCTCTTTCCGCTCGGCCTACAAAAACCAGCCTCCTTCCCCTCGCAACCGACTTCATCCCGCAGACTTTCTCCCAGGCCTCCGGAATCGCCACCTCGACCATCGTTCTCAATCCGCCGTCGACCTCGATCGCCTCCATTTCGCCCTCCAACTCATTCGTCCCGACTGCCCCGCAGCCCAGTCAAGCTTTCTCGGCCTGTGTGGTCAATCCCCTCAACACGACAGCCTGGACCTGCTCGTCGGACTCGCTGTATTGCGACCCGTCGAGCATGACCTGTCGGCCAAAGCTCACCGAGGGGCTTCGCTGCTCCAGCGACCAGCAATGCGCCAGCGGGGTTTGCAGAGCGGGCGTCTGCAATGATTTCAGCCGGGTCGGGTTCATTGCGTCCTCTGAAAAAGGAGGGGGCCGAGGAGCAAGCTTCGAGGAGGTTGGGAAATACGTCGGGATAGCGTTCGCTTGTCTTGCCGGGATAGCCGTCCTCGCTTTTGGGATTCTCTGGTCGATTCGAGCCCGCAAGAAGGACCCAAAGTACCGTGGAAGTGTATTCTTCCCGAGTGCCCCCTGGCGACCCGACGCGGGCTGGCAAAATTCCCACAGTGAAAAGGCGTCTGGTGGGGAGGACGCCCACGCCTATTTACCCGATGAGGAGCAGTACCTGGATGTTCCGGCGGTGCAAGAGCTTTTATCCGTACCGCCTCAGACCCTCCCGCCTCCCCCGACCCCTCCACCCAGTTCCCCGCCGCCGCCTTTGCCCCCTGCATCCTCTGGGCCGCCAGAATCGGCCCCACCTCATGAACCCCTCCGGGTGGCACCGTCCCTAGAGGTTGAGGAGCCGCTGCCCAGTCGTAGCGTAAGCCCCGTGACCATTTCGCAAAAGGCTTTCCTGGAGCCATGGCAACTTCAAGTGCTGCTGGAAACTACGGGTGGCGCTGCGCCCGAGGAGTTCGGTAAGGAGGACCGAGTGGCTGCTAAAACCACCATCCAGAAATCGATTGCAGCAATGTACCAGGATGATCTTGAGGCGATGCAACGCTACCGCGAAAACCCTTCGGTGGAACTCTCAAAGCATAGGCGGCGCAGCTTTAGTCTTAATTATGGGGCGACGGGCGCTCGACGAGCTAGCAAGCACCTTCTCTCCCCGAGAAAGCCTTCTACTGCGGATCGGGATTCGGGTTCGTCGTTGTGGAGAAACTCGCGCTGTAACTCGCTGGATCTGGGGTGCGGAGAACTGGTGACCTCCTCGGCCTGGGCGGCAGGCGAAGCGAGTTCTGGAAGGTCGAGCATGTGCTCGGTGATCTTGATAGACCCCGCATCGTGGCCTGCAGTCCCCCCTATTCCAAGTGAACATGACCGGGGAGCTAACGTTGAGAGCGCACAGGCACAAGGAGCAGAGGAGAATGCAAAGAAAAATAAAGTCGAATTGCCGAAGCTTGTCGAGAATAGGAGTAGCATCTCGACATACAATACGGCCAATGAGTCCCCCTCTCCGACCACGATGCGTAGCGATCTGGCAGCACCGGAAGCATCACGTTCGCAGACACCGAACTCCGTTTCGTCTGTTCAAACCGTTCAAATGAGACCGGAAAGTACCATTGAGCAAGGGGCCGACGCAGTGAATGAGAGTCGTGGGAATCGTCCACCAACCCTACCATTGCCCGACTTGCCCCCCGCAGATATCAATTACCGCGTGTCGATGTTCAGAGCGTCCATGTACCACGACCCTGATTCTTCCTCGGCCCACGCCCCCGAGTTGCCCAAATGAGCGATGAGCTTTCCAAATAATCCCTCTACTAGCCGATGCAGAACCACGTTCTCCTGGTCCTGTCGGCTCGCCTTTTCAACCGAAAATCCCTATCGAATCGTCTTCATTGTATTTATATATCCAATTAGGTCTTACACACTACATATGCATAGATTGCATTGCATTCGCTCCTTCTACCCCCTCTCCCCCTCGTTAAGCTGTTTTCATCCTTTAACTACATGTTTTATTTATTATCTGGGCGGGTCGAGTCCTTTTTAGATTGAGATCTCTATGCCCAGCAAACTTAATTTCTCTTTGATAAACGATCCTCTAAGATCCAAAACGAGATTATGCTCACTAAATCCATTTTAACGCACTTTGTGCAAATGTAAGGCCGGCCATTCTCCATCTCTATCCCCAGGAGGCGCTTTCTTCTGACCGGAGGCAATTATCAAAATTGCATTCGAGCTCATATGAAATACTAAAAATGGGTATGCCGTGCGATTAAGTTTTATGGCCAATATCTACTCCTGTTTAGGGTCAAGGATTAGGATATAATATACCGACTCTTTTGCCGTAAACTTCAGCCTATGGCACTGCCCTTTTTAATAATATTTACCAAGCGAGATTTTAGAATAATTCGAGTCTACTAAGAGTTGAATACCAAATGGAATAGATTCAGATTAAAATTCCCCCCACAATCACATCTCTTCCCGTACTAGGCACATCTTAGACAAGCCAACGTACTAGTTTATTAGTGTGAGAAGATTTTCTGTGTACACTCCCAACCTATGCAACTACTGGTAAAAGGGCATGGGGAAATTTCAAATCTCTATAGATTAGACGATAGGCTTAAACCATAATCCTAGTAAGGTATCAGAACTCGAGTTGATTTTCTCAAGCAAGGGAATAATAGTCAAACAATAAACAGCAAATGCATATTCACTATTTATTATTCTGTGTCCATACCTCACGATTGCACTTCTGCTCATCCTCTAAAATCACAACAGTGGTGCTGGCAAATCTGCGTTAGCTTTCCACTTATCTTGGATTGGGAGAAGGGGGGTGAGTGGATGTTCATTTATTAAAACTAATCAAGTCAGCTATTTAATGCACCAAGAAAGCAGAGATATATGGAGAATCATGGCTTCAGAAAAATATTTAGAACTAGCTCTCATTCTGCAAACTGTAAAATGACTTAGACCAAATAGACCACCAGCTGATCTTGTGTACGATCGATTCTAGTCTAAACGGCGTCGGTAGAACGATTAAGCTCATTGAGGCATATCTGTCATTCCCTATATAGTAAAGCTCCAAAAGAGGCCACGGGGTGTTCTTATTAGAGTGGCAGTGCCGCCTCCTTCCCTTGGTTCAACCCCTACTTCTGTAATGTAACCGAGTTCGTCTAGAGTACATAGCGGGACTGGAGCGTTTACGTAAGTAAGAACTTTTTCACGCATGGTTGGCACCAGAGCGTGAGCGCTGCTCAAATCATTTCCGTGCATGGCCGAGTTCGCGGGCATTAGGATCACAATGGCCGCTATTCTAGCACATTTATGCTCTAGCAAAAGGGCAGTGGAGAGAAGGACACCCAGACGTATAGCTCGCATATCAAAGCCCACAACAACCCATGCTCATCGACTTTAAGATCGCAGCCACCGGTGCTGTAGACTCTCTCGTTCTCGGAAAGGCCATTGGCACACAACGCGTTATCACGGCATTTATGGCGTTTGAGCGGCATCAGAGTGTGAATGCTTTCCCATTGACTTATCTCGTCGCAAGCAATGCCTTCAGCCCGCAGCACGCTCCTTCGACATGTAGCTTATCGATTCTTTCGTCCACCGCTGGACATGGTTAGCCCTCGCCTCGATGACCGCCTGAAGTGTCTCGCTTTCAATATCTTTCGATTATTCTCGTAACCCCATCGAATGCTTACCTGATACGAAGCACGAAGTCGGGAGCTTAACTTCTCTGGTGCTCCCAACATTGGCAGGCTGGATTCGATTCCCAAATTGATTGGATGCAATATTGAGATCGCTGAGTCACATTACAACCCACGGCAAACTGGATTTTAATTTAATTAAGTTGCTGTGACTTGGCAGCAATTGCGGCATTGATTTTTTCAAGAAAATCTCAGTATAAAAAGAAGATTAAAATTAGAAACTTTTGAAGAATCCCAACTTATACCATGCTCTGGGTGCTATTGTTCTTTTTTGTTTCTATTTTCACTCGTACAACGCTTGCATATGACGTGGGCGCATGTTTGATAGTTAATGTGACTACGCCCTGGTCAGAGTGTCACGCAGATCGTGTACCGGTGGGAGTATGTCAAGGACTAGACGCAACCGCTAGGACGGCATTCAAAGAATCACTTGAAAGTCGCAACTACCAACGTAACACGATCATTGAGAAGTATGGGCCAATCAATTACGGTCTATCCATAAACACGACCGATGGACTAGACGATAAGCTACGTGCGGAACGAGATAGTTTCTATCAGCTGTGTGATGCTACTAAGGGGAAAAGCTTATGAATTGCAGTTGGAAATACTAAATGATAAAATATTTATTGGTTAGACTTGATTAAAAAAGAATGTAGGCAACTGCCTACATTTATTTTTTTAGAAATGTTTAATTTATAAAAAAATATGTGCTACATGCTTTAACGCCTTTGAGGCAGATAACAGGAAGCAGCCCCATTTTTTTATAATTTAATTAATAAATATATAATTTTCCCGAGTGATAACGCGACAGAGTGTCAAAACGTGAAAACAACAAGAGCGTATGAATAAACAATGCGAACCTCCATGACCCAGGAAATAGCGATATCGTGAAAACAGACACCGCGTATCCACGCCGACGAGTGACCAGATTGTAGTAGGCCATATGCCAGCTCATACACCCCGAGCCAAAAACCAGTTTCGAAACTGATTAAGACGAAAATTGAAGGAATCGATACAGCATGTTATATATTCACAATTATAGAACACGACATTATAAGTAGCAAAAAACGTAAAATTGGGGGAGGAAGGGGGGAGAAAAGTCCATATATAGGATAGACAATTTTCTCGGTGTGTAAAAGTTCAGCACAGAAATAAAGCATAATAAAGAAAGATAGACCAAAGGGGTGGAGGCGCGTGACGTGGACTTCTTACCACACACACAGGCCCGTATTGAAAATTTTAATACAGGCCTGCGCCATCCGTCCACCTTTATAATGGTCGAATTCTCCTCTAGCCTTTCAACTGGGACATGGTCACAAACTCCACAAATCGAATATCAAGGCGCGATTCAAATCGTCAAGCTGCCTTCACATTTCTCTCTAACATCAGTCTTGGAAACGAAAATCCTCTGCGCCCATTCGACCTTTTAGAAGAAAATTCACCCATCGAGAAAAAAGAGGACCATGCTAGATCGCCTCTCCACTCCCAGGCTGCCAAAGGTAAAGCCGCTCAGCCAGCGGACAGGAACATAACGTCTGCGGCAGACAGAGTCTCCTCCGACAGAGGCCAGTCAATACTGCCCCCTGAGGAGGGAAAACCCCCTCCTCCTGCCCATTCGAGATCCATTCACAGTAAAGCGCGCTCTTCAAAGGCTACCGATTTTCTCAAGAATATCTCCCTGGAGGCTGCCCCATCAATATCTCATACTGGCTCTCCAGGCTCCAAACAATCACGAGTGGAGCAGGGTACATCCAACGCGGCATCCAGAAATAAACCACAGGCTAGGCGCACGCAATCCGTAAACCTGAACGAGAACAAAGGTAATTTTACTTATGGAGGAAGGAGAGTAGTGTGTTCAGGCTCTGCTCCCGGAATAATCACGCTCTGATGTGCTTCGGTGATGCGCTAAATTGGTATTTTGATTATGATCTGTCCCTGTAGCAACGTCGAGCAATCAAGCTTCCCATGCAAACTACCGATCCTCAGCCTCCATGCCTCAGCTTTCCCCTGGGAATGCCCCGTCGACTTCCTGGAGTCAGCCCGATAAGCTGGGCATACGGGCCGACTCCGCCGACGGCTCCCACCTGGGCAAGGCGCTGCGTCAGACCAAGTTTTTCTTGACGGCTTCGGCGGTATCTATCCTCTCCATCCTTTGTGAAGCATCGGTGCATCTAAACCCTTTCATTTTGGTTTTAGAATACGTCGATTGCAGCCATCTCCAGCTTGGGCAGCTACAGAGACAAATCGCGGAAGAACAAAAAGCGGCAGCTGCCCCACTTTCACAAGGAGTATCTGTAAGTGAACCTCGGCAGCTCACCGATAGGGCCATGCCTGACTCACTTGGTTTGAATCTATAGTAGGCAGATAACCAACATTGATTCCCTTAAGAAGCGCAAGGCCGAGTCCTATGGCTACCTTCTTGTGCCAAGCAATAGCTTAGGGTACGTACCCCCTCATTCTCGCATTGCTCGCTTGGATTTTTGCTCCTTCTTCATTGAACCAACCATAGGCAAAGCGAAATTGATCAATCCATGTTGGCCTATGATCCGCACTACTTGGATGACCCCGAACTGAAAATGGGCAGCAAACGGCCTCTGGTGGGGCTACAGGCCTTTATGGTAATCTTTCTTTTTTGGGGGGAGGAGGGGAGGGAATCTCTTGGGGGCACTCATTTACGAGCTTTTTTTTTTCGTTTCTTGTAGGGCTCCATTATCCATCCCAATCGACCGGCCGATCTAAAGCGCGAACTCAACGACCAGTTTCGGGAAACGCACGCAGAGGTAGACTCCTCCATCACGCTAACAAAGATCCGAACGGTGAAGTCCCGTCTGCTTGACGTGGGGCAGCAGCTGGACCTGGAGATCAGCACCGTGGCGAAGGCCTATGCGTATTTTGAGAAGCTGGTCTTGAAGGATGTCGTCCGCAAGGAAAATCGAAAACTCGTGGCAGGTTAGGTCATCGGGATGAACTTGCATAGGTTGCAGAGAGCGTGTCTAAATTTCCATTTTCTCTCTCTCTTTCTCTCTCTTTCCTCTCCCAGCGGTATGCATTTTCTTAGCAACCAAGGTCAATGAGCCCAAAGGGTTCGGCTTCGGGCCCCTTCTTGACGCGTGTGAGAAGCACCTGGGCACCGCGCCAAAGGATGTGCGCGCGCACGAGTTTTCTGTCTTTGTCGAGCTGGGCTTCAACCTGTATTTACCTTTGCATGAGTTTATGCCGCATTTTGAGCGAATTTTCACCACCCTCGGTAAGCTCTTATTTTCCCTGCCTCTTGCATTGGAGCAAGAGGGTTGTGCATTTACCCACCTGGCTCTCTTGTTCTGTTACCATCATGTAGGGGCGGATGTGCACGAATACTTGGGGGATCGGGCATTCTATCTCGGCGATGCCAAGGCATAGCGCATGGCCCGCGTTCTCCCGAGTGCGGCACTTGGCACTTTTCAGCGGCACCATCTAGCCTCGGCACAATAATTGTAAATAGATCTACCTGAATGAAAAGGGGTTTATAGTCAACTCTGTTTTGCTGTAGTCTACTTCGTCTTTTTTTTTTGAATACGGCTATATTCAGATAGCAAACAAATATATAATATATATAGCTATAAAAGAAAGTGGGATTCACTGCAAATGGTAGAAAATTCCTCAAAGTCATCCCCCCTTTTTTTTTCTTCCTCTCTACGCTCCTCCTTTCACCGGTGACTTCTTGGACTGAACCAAAAAAAAAAAAAATAAGCACTTTAATTTACTGTATTAAAATATATCTCTACAAAACCGACAGCAAAGAAGACAGACTCCACCGACGGTGGGGGGGGAGGGCTCTTTTTCATGGAGATCGGTGCAATAACGGGTAATGAGGGGGGAGAGGGGGAGGGAGAGGTGAGTGACCGTGTGCCACCTTGCCCCTTTAGCCGAAAATAAGTCTCAGTACAAGGTAGGTCACGCACCCTACAAAGCGTACGGCACTGAGGCAGGCCACGGCCCAAAAGAGGAACTAAGAAAAAATAGAGAGAAGTGGGGGGTGAGTCTGGGGGTTGAGGGGCCAGTGGCATAGAGAAACCGGCCGGCACTTACCGTCAAGTATGGATTGTACGCCTTCATCGAGTTGGGGTTAACCTTGGTCAAGAAATTGATGAAGACGTCGCTCGTCATGACGATGATCAGCAGCGCATTGGAGAGCATCCAGCTCAGCACGAGATTCGTGCGGAAGAGCTTGTAGTAGTCCTCCTGCTTTGTCTTCGCGTCGCGCTTCTGGGCCTGCTTCACTTCGGGCACCGCGAGCTCACGGAGCATCTGGTCGTAGGCGGCATTGATATCGTGCTGTTCCGTCGGCACCTCCACCTTGACCATCTGCTTCCCGTTTTCCGTTTTCGTGATCTGTGCCGCGCCCAGGGATGCGGCCCCGTTGTCTCCCTTGGTTCCCCAGCTGACGTCGTGCGTGTTGCAGAACGCGTACACCATCAGGATGTTAATGTAGGACGGCATAAGGAAGATATACTGGATAAACGAGGTGAACATGTGCCAGGGCTCGAAGTGCAGGAAGGACGAGACGAAGTAGAGGAGATAGGTCGAGCCCAGCGAGATGACGATATCTCGGAAGATTGGCGAGGTGCGAAGTAGATTCGGAGAGTTGCGCCAGCCCTCGGCAGTTTTGGGCACGGTCTGATAAATGGTGAAGCCGGAGACGTACAGCTGAGGGGCACATCGTAAACAGACCCGGGGTCAATACACAGAACATGGGGCACGCATTAAATAGGGTTTACCATGAGCATCATAATCAGTGCAAACAGGACCACGCACAGCCGGTATAGCCACTTGGACCCCTGGGGTCGATTTCCCATCGCCGAGATAAAGATAATGACGATCACCTACCACGTTGGCGTCAGTGAGCATTCATTGCATGCGCAATTTGGCGTCGAAAAGAGGGGGGAGGAGGGGGACTTACCATGACGTAGAGGTTCCTCATGATGGGGAAGACGAATGCAGCATACCCAAAGAAGGGGTCAGGAACTTGCAACGCCTGCGTTACTTGCACCTCTTTCCCGTCGATGATTTGGGTAATGGTGACCGGAAGCGATGCCTTTCCCAGGAAAAAGAAGGCGAGATAGAAGTTTCCCTGCAGATTGGTGAAAAGAGAGAGAGAGAGTCGGTGAATATCAAGGGACACTTTAGCACTTTTACACTTCAACACGCTCGGAACACTCACTAATGCGAACCAATTGAACACGAGATTGACGGTGTTGTACAAAAATTCGAACATGAGCAGACACTTGCGGAAGAAGCCCTGCCCGGAGGAGAGGATGCGGAGAGCGTGGACCGAGCCATAGATCGCGGCGAAGAAAGAGCCGTTCAGCCAGCGGCGGCGCTGGGAAATAAACTCGGGGAGATTGTCGGGGACATCGGTTTCGGCCTTGGCGGACTTGACGTACTTGAGGAGCCATGCCTCGTTTTTCTTCGCGACGAGCTCGAAGCAGAGGATACGATCTTCCGCGAGGTACATGCTGTTGCAACGCAAGAAAGAGGGTTAGCCAAGCCTAAAAATCGAACGAGAGAGTCCATGGTGGAGAGTGGGAGGGGGGAGGGGAGGGGGATGGGTACGTACTTCGCCTCGAAAATCCCGGCGTCGGTGGAGCCCCCGTGCATCAGCTCTCCCTTGAAGTAGGAGGCCAGGGGGCCCTCGTTCGGCCCGATATTCTGCAGAGCGCGGTAACGATACGCGGAGAACGCGCCCGGTAGCACGGAAATGTACCCGAAAACGGACTCGAGCGGCTTGTCAAGGATGTTCGACATCTTATACTCGAAGTTTTGGGAGGCGACCAGGGGATTGAGGAGGTTTTTCCAGCCGGTGCCGAGTTCGGCGCAAATCTCCCCGCATGCGCCCCCGACATTTGGATTGCGGTCGAATGCCTTCCACAGGTGGTATATTGAGGTGGAGCTGGGGCGCGTGCCAACGTCGAGAAGAATGCACACATTTGGGTTCAGTTGCGGGGCAAACGCGTTGAAGAACCAGCGGTGAGAGTTGATCTTCTTCTTGTTCTGCTCCTTGAGGCAGAACAGCACCTGGACGGGGTAGGGGCACTTGTCCGCCCCGTGCACGTTCATCTTCTGGTCGATGAGCACCTGGGTCGTGTACTCGAATAGGTGGGCGGTGACGGGCTTCCCGGCGATCTCGGACTTGGCGATCCCGTCCTGGTAGACGCCCATCGCCCCGAGGACCTTGAGCACTCGAGGGTGGATCTTGCTGCGACCGTCGGACACTATGCACGCGACAATCTTCTGCCACCCGTCCGGTCCCCATGTTTTGGACCGCGTGCGGCTACATAGATGCGCCACGTTTTTTATGACCGAGTTCATTGTCTTCAGAAAGAGGCCGTCATCCTCCTGCGATGGAGAGAGCATTCAGCACAAGACATTGTCTCAGGAACTCGGGCAGGCTCAACTTACATTGTACATGGTCATCACAATAAAGACCTCAGTGTGCCGTCCTTGCAGGTATGGCCGTAGGGTGTACCGGTCCCGAATAAAGTCATCTGGGTCGCAAGTGCAGGCTGTGTATCGCATGTGTGTGAATTCGGTTCCCGACGTGTATTTAACACTCCTTAGTAGCTTGTCGGGTACAGGGCAGTCGAGCACGAGATTTCCTTGGGTCAGCTCGACGTGCCGGATCGACTAAGGAGAGCCATGAATCCATTTCTCATTCAACACAACGACCCTTCATCCCTATCCAATCTTTTCATCCCTTACCTTGCGCTTGTTGAGTCGGCTCTTTTCATTGGCGGCACGCGCGTCATAATCCATGTCAATGTAGTGCTCGGTTGGGTATCCATTCCGCATTCCGTTTCCTTGCAACGGATGCATTCTCGATGAGGGCATCGGGCTTGGGTAGTGGACAAGGGCTGCCCGGCCATCATCGTGATGGCCGTAGTCGGCGATATCCTCGTGGCCGTAGTAGCCGTGGTTTTGAGGGTGCGAGTCTAGCGCAGGGTCCCCGTAGTAGCTAGGTATACCATTCTGGTAGTTGTGATTATACATTAATGAGGCAGATGGAGAACAGGCCTTTTGGCTGAATTAGAGAAGGATTGGCTAGAGGGAGGGGGAGATAAGGTTAAGGAGAGGGGGAGGCGGCAAGCTCTGAGCTAGGGGAGAGTGAAACAGGGAAACAGGGGAGGGAGCGCGGGGAGATGAGAGAGTCGAGAGCACAGGAAGGGGGAGATGCAGGGGAAATAGGGGAAAAGGATAGGAAGGCTACTGTTAGGAGCGGTATGAAAAAATGGGTGATGATTGCAGAACCAGAAAAACAAATCTCACCAAATTAATCCTGTTCGCACTCCGCGATCACTGTTAAAAGAGGAAAAACGCTGAGCCTTTTTCCGGCAATGGCCGGCCTTGATTGGTCAAGGCATGGCCATCCTTGTCGCGGTCTGATGAAAGTAGAACATCTCCTCGATCTCCAACCTTCCGCACGCGGCCTCCGCACCGCGCTCAATGGATGCCTTATCGGCCCATATGGCTGCGGCCACTCGCTCCCACAAATGCTGCCCTGCACTGGTGCGCCCATGACTCGAGCCGGGCGCTCTAGGACTGCCCTGGTTTCGGCCTCGACCAGGCAGAGGGAGAACAAAAACCCATAAAAATTGACATTTTCTAAATTTTTCCGGATAGCCTTCAACGTCCTAAGTTTTGCCACCCGTCCCTTCTTTTTTTTCTTCTGGTCCCCTGCGCGGGTTCCTTCTGCGTAAGAAGGGAATTTCGTCACCTTTGGCCAAGGCTGGGCCCTAGGAGACAGCTGCTCTGAAAGAGCAGCTATCATGGCATTATTGCTTCAGAAAGAGGCTGCGGCCTCGCAATTCAGCTGCTCAGGACTTGACAGTCTTGTAGTTGGCGCTTTTCTCCCCCGTCCTCTCCTGTGATAATAGTGGCAAAGCCGTAAGGGTCCAGAAATGCTTGATAGGCCTGTGCTCCCTTGCTCCTATCTACTTTTCCAATCGGAAAGCTGCCCACATGTGCATCTTCCCTCGCAAATATAGCATAGCTTAGTCTGTACCGTGAATGACACAACGCAAAATTACATAGGATGCTAAATGAAATATGCAAAATGGATGAATGCTTGGAATATTGTAAGGGTGTGCAGAAGCAATATGCGGTAAAGCATTGCCAGACTGTATTCGATCTTTGTCACATGCGTCCATGGTTTTCATTTGGACCTCAGCTACAGACAATTGCTTGGTTCCATTAAGTAACAAAATTGGCCTAGTGAGCAGCCTCTATATTGTCTAAAAGCAGCTAAAAGGTCAATCCCAATGCCTCCAAGCAAAAGGTTTTTTTTTTTTCATTTCTTTAAAAATATATATATTAAACAAGACACTCAAAAAAAAAACAATCTATTAGAAAAAAAATTGAAATTACAGGCGATAAAACCCTAAACCATTCACTTGTCAAAATGTTTTTTGTATCGCGCGGACTGAACCACATCCTGCGCCCACAGCCCTAGTTCTGAAGATAAATGTGATCTAGGAAGAGAAGCCACACAAGTTAGTTCAAGCCATTTCTGTGGCAACCCTCATTCAACTCACTTTATAGACATGACCGTCTCGGGTGTCGTCAACGCGGACAGCCAGATTTCCACCCGATCTCCTCGATTGCGCCGGGATAACACTACGCCGCAACACTCGCTACGCGTATCGCCCAAGGTCCCGCCGACAAAGGAAAATGCCACGCTTTCCCAGAGCTCGTCCAATTGTTGTCTAGGTACCGACAAGGTTAGCCGGCCGCCACCCTTGTTCCCCGCATCCTCCCATACAGGCTGGATCCAGGCCTTGAAGAGGTGCAGGTTTTGATTCGCTTGCATCCCTGCCCGCATCCTCCGCACCGACCTCCATTGCGCGCCAAAGTCGGGCACGGTGGCACAGTGAAAAAGCTCGCGCAGGGTCGACGAGTACGACTCGGCTTGGACGTGCTTTTTTGCGGCTGATGTGTCGGAAAAATAGAGTCGGACGGAGTGCGGCAGGGGAAGGGCGCAGGGGAGTGAATGGGCGGCAATATATTCTCTAACTTCTCGCACAGTATCCGCATGGGTCTCCACTTTATCAGGATCGACCCACCAAGGCATGGCATCTTCTTCTGGAGCGCGCGGCTGCGAGTCCCCAGTCGGTGCGCTTTCCAGTTTGGGCGGGGAGGAAGGCGCACTTTTTGTCTCTAGAATTCCTGGCGCTGAGTCTCCGGGAGTTAAAGGCTCGGCCGACGTATCTTGTGCCTCTACAGACTCCTTCACTCTATCATCCTTATCCACTTTCTCGTCTACTTCCTGACTCGGCTCTTGCCGTTCCCGCACTTCTCTTTGCTCCCGCTGCTCCCGCTGTTCTTGCTGCTCCCGCTGTTCTTGCTGCTCCCGTGGCTCCCTCTGTTCTTGCTGCTCCCGTGGCTCCCTCTGGTCGCCCCGCTGCTCCCTGCGCTCCTTTTGCTCCGCTTCTTCTCTTGACACCCTTCTTGAAAATGGCCTCCGTGGTCGCTCAACAGAGGGCGCTCGCCCATTTGTCCGTCTCTCTGCACTCTTATCAAGGGAAAGCTTGGATGGTGGTTGGTCCGCCTCGGCCTTCGTCTCCGCCGACTTCACAACCCTCGGTTTCCCACCAACTTCAGTACGGCTCTCGCGTTCCCGATCCGGTGGCTCGACGCGGCTATTATCTCGTATTCTCCGACTCTCTTCCCGTGGCAAAGTGGGGGGTAGGATCTCTGATATGGGCGATTCTAGAGAAAGGGTTTCTGCCGACCGCGTCACAAGTTCAAGTTCCGACAACGGCCGCGGAAGGGACGGCCGTTTACCTCTTGTGCTATCATTCGGTGCGACAGTGGTGGCCACGGTGCTGGTAGGTGCGGAGGATTCGCGCGTTGATGGTGGAGGGCTCGATGGCAGCCCTTGCTTCTCGGTGCTTCTATCCTCACCCCTCCCACCACCACTCTTCTCGGACCGCAAGTATCTTTCCCGCTTGCCCCTCATCCCTCCACCGACGTCCTCCTTTCTCCCCTCGCTATCGCTTCCACCCGACGAAGCTGCAGCTGCGGCCATCGCCGATGAAAACATGCGCATCACACCCCCCTCTGCCCGCCCTCTTCCTCCGATTCCTCCCCCGCTTCTCCGCTGTGCTCTTTCACCGCCATCCGTACTTGCCCCTTCTCTCCGAGGAGAGGAGTGTTCACTAGCGCCTGTGCTTATACTCTGGCCTCTGCTCCTTCGCACCTTTAATCCTCCGCGAGAATTGGATGATCCTTCAATTCGGGTAGCCGAACTCGGTGCATGATCCGAGTTCCGAGAAGAAGTGGTGGACGATGTAGAGGACGGGCGTCTCGGGTGTCGCTCCCGTCGATCGGAGTCATGGGAATATTGAGAGCGTGAAGACATTTTACAAATTAACACAAGGAAAATAAAATGGATACGAGACGGTGACTCTTGGAAATAAAAAAAAAGCAATGTGGATTGATTGATTAGAGAAGAACAAAGAAGGTGACAAAGCAATTATAGTCTTCGGGGATTGCGTCTTTTCATCTCACCGATGTTCTGCAAGGAAAAAACAATGTCAGCAAGGGCTCGCCCAAAATTGCAAGGGAACCATCGGGAAAGGTACATTTGCTTATGGCTTAGTAATATCGTTACCTTCTTGTCCTTAGCTTGACATGATCTACTCTTCGTTGTACGGTTTTATATCTATTGATCGCGTTTTTTTTTTCTCATTCGAAAAATATATGGGCAAAGCCACGTAAATTTAAAGATAACTTGAACCCGCGAGCTGTTCGAAATAGTTTATATTGATGCGAAGAGGCGTTTTCCATCACTATCACCCTGAATTACACTTGTCAACCTAGCCATCAATAATGTTTTAGGATTCACATAGGATGTCCTTATTTGTATCCACAGCCGATAATGTCCCTTCGTAATGATAGGGGAGCTGTTTAAGAGAATCAAGGGCTAAACTGGGTGATCTGAGAGAAATATAAATAGCCTGTTCAAACTAGAATAAGGAAAAGAAAAGGAAAAAAAAAGAAGGAGAGAGAAAAGAGGAAAGAGAAGAAAGTGCGGAGGAAAGGGGAGCAAATTAAATTAGAAATTACAATAATAGACTATAATATAATCAATCCAAAAGCACAGATAGACATAAGACAGGGGAGAGAAGTTATACAAACGTGCACATACACAGATGGAGGAGGGTGAGTTAGGCATTATTCCACACAATGGTTATCATTTCACCGTTCACCTCGCTTATCACAGTATTCCGAGATAAGCGATGCGGAGAGCCGCCAGAAATAGAAGACGTCCTGCCGCTGTTATCTTCCGTAGGTTGATGCATGGCCGCAAGCACGCCTTCAAGCATACCGGAGTCTCTGGACTCGGGGAAAATATCCTGTCCCAACCATGGTTGTGTTGGCGACAAGAGTCCCATATTCTGATGTCTTGCAGAGCCATCTGGACGCTTGGCCTTGGTGGGGTTCGACCGGTCGAGATCGGATTGTCCCTGAATCAATGGCAGAGTCGTCATGGATCTAAACGTGGGCGAGAGAGGGGAGGGAGGAGAAGGAAGATCGTAGGGGTGTAAGTAATTTGGGTCCGCCTCTGGATCCCCTTTCGAGAGATAACCTATGGGGTACATTGAAGGCGTGGTAACGTGGCCCTCCTCCAACTCATCCTGCCTGATCAGGCTCACCATCGAACTGCGCGCCGAGTGCGGTACGTAGGCAATGGGAATTATCGCTGAAGTGGACCCTTTATGGGAGGGGTTCTGAGTGAGGACAGAAGGATTAATATTGGTGAATCTTACAGTCCCTTAACAGATGAAACACGTACCTTTGCGGCAGATACCTGCTTTGTGGCCAGGGTTGTTCTCTCTTTCGGCGTTTTCTTGCCCCAAGGCAAAAAGGGAACCCCAGCTCTTTTGCACTTTCTGTATCGCATCAGTGCATATATCAGCGTCGCTAGCAAAAGTCCACCAATCACACCCCCTATGACGGCCGCTTCTATACCCGAATCATTTTTTTCGCCGCTCACCTGCTCAGTCTCCGGATGGCAGATGGCACGCGAACATTCAGTACACGTCGCTACAACAAAAATGCATCTTTCTCCTGTTGGACACGGAGAACACTTGGGGAATGGGCAATTGGTGACGCAGTTGCCTCGGGTCGAATTGTTGGCTCGAGGAATTAAGGGAGCGTGGGCCTGATCCATCTTCGATGGGCGGGTATCGCCGTGGGTTGGATTCTTGAATAAATATTGTCTACTAATTTCACGGAATCTGAGAACAGTTGACTCAGCAGATGGTTGAAGAACGCAAGCTAATAAAAGCGCGAGAAGAATAATCCAAGGATAGCTAATACATCGCGGTGATGCCATGATTAAGACAGCATCCACAGGAAGCCTAGACGTTCGAGCTAAAAAGTAATAACTACCGACAACAGGATAGCGGCTTTAAGGAAATGGAAAATGGAGGGGGAGAGACTGAATCTAAATAGAATCTAACTAGGATATTGTGGGAAATATAAATCAAACAGAAGGGGTGTAGTTATGGCACTAAAGAGCGAAAGGGGTTGATGGGCATTTCAGCATAAATTATAGAGCAGTGACATATCGGGAGAAGGGTCAAGTACCTACAAGCACCGTCGAGATGGGTACATTCTTTCTTCTTCACGTATAATTAGAAAACAAAAAAAAAGAGAAAGCAGAAACAAGTTTGTTGGTGTGAAATTGAATCGAGAAAACCAGCAACTCCTAAGAGCTCCGACTGATTCCTCCTATAATGCGTATTAAATTTCTATTAAATTTATTATTTTAATACCGAAACCACAAAATAAATCTAATGATAGAGGTGTTGGAGCTTTTGAGGACGTGTCTAGACTGGAAGTGCCCCTTGGGTAAATTCTCCCTCGACTCCAGGCTCTAGTAGGGCGGCGTGTCCAAGAACAATAACACCTGACGCACCTAGATTGTCACAACCAGGGTTAGTTACAAAAGGTCTGCAAAAGGTCCAAAAGCGACTCACCAATTAACCAAAATGCGGCCGATCCGGCACCCCTAATTACAATCAATTCCATGTCAATTACACATATGTCTGTGAAGTAAGGACAACATAAACCTCATGATACGTACGAGATCCATAGAAGTGGAATGCCGAGACCCACCAAGCCGGCATAGAGCTGCTTGTGAGTGACGGGGTAAGTTCCAAGCATGATGGGCTCGTTTGCAGGCCGCGTCGAAACGAAGGCGAACCCCAGCAACAAGAAGATGAGTGTGAACAACAGCCAGAGATTGGTGATTCTAGTCAGGTTCATCAGATTAATCCTGGTCGAGCCTAAATCTGCTCCCGCAGAGGAGCGGGGCGAAGATGACGCCAACTTACATAACATAGATAATGAGCCCAAGCACCAAAAGCAAGTAGTTGGCCTTGAAGTATGGCAGATTTGCGTTCCAGCGCTGCGTGACCTCTTGGAAGTTGTTTGGCTTGCTGATCCGATTCTTGTCAAACATTTCACCCATGGGGCGTAGGTTTACAAAATGCTCATCGCGAATGCGTTGAACAACGGATGGCATCTGTATCTGGCTGATCTGATCCATGCTGGGTAGTAGAGTGAACGGATGGAGATGAATCGGAAAGATATTTTTCTACCTCCTCCTCCCCCCCTTAATTTGATTCAAAAATATATCAGGAAAGGTGCCGCAGTAGGCCTTCGAAAATAGAAAGGGATCTTGGGAGCCAAGAAATGCCACGACGCAGGACTATTTTAAGCATCTTGCCACTTGTCGGAGAAATAGTGGTTAAGCTAGAATTACGGATGGCCGGCGCAATTCGATGACTAAAATGAATATATTTTCCAAAGATCCCCTAAAAGTAACAAGTCTGAGTACTGAGCAAAAACTACCCAAATGAGAAAAAGGAGTGTACAGGAAATGGCAACTAAGGAAAGGCAAGTTGGAATAAAAGTAAACCAAACTCGAGAGAAGGGAAGGAGAGGCATTTACACAATTTCATCCAAAAGAATAGAAATATAAAAAGCGGCGCAAAATATCGACAGAGAGGAATAAGAAAAAGGAATGAAGCAACCGAATGCAAACGAGAAAACTAGGAGGAATAAGCGCTAATAAAAAAAAAAGAGTAAATAGCATATGAGATAATAAATATACCACAGGAAGTTTTTTCCTTAAGAAAAATAAAAGAATATTCATGAATGAAAAAATATTAAAATCCTTCAATGAAATATATAAACTGTTGATAGCAAAGGGAAAAAGAAAAACAAAGCAAAAGGGAAATAATGTGATGTGATGAGACTGATTTCAGATGTATAAAAGAAGAAAGAGAAAGAGAAAGAGAAAGAGAATAAAAAAAAATGTATATATAAACCATCAAAGGGGGGAGGGGGCCAAGGGGCCCCTTTGGTAAAAGCAAAAAAAAAAAAAAAAGGAATGACCACAAGATCCTTAAGAGGTGAATGAAGCATCATTTTTATACCGATATAGTTCTTTTGTAGCGCCCACAATTAATCCCAAGGGCGCCAGGGTCCAGCATTCTTTTCGAGCCCCTCCTCGCCGACGGGCGACACGGACGAGCCCAGCCGGCCACTTTGATCTAGAAGCGCACTGCAGCTGCGTGGCCTGCCCTTCACGCGGATCTCCTTGATAAGACTGCTGCTGGGGCGGACTGCGTCGCTCTTTCGTCGCATGGATTTGCTAGAGGGGGCAGGCTCCTGCTGCCTGACATCCTCCTCGCATTGAACTAGCTGCGCTGCACTTGCCAGCAGGTCCATGGCGCTTGTCGTTGAGGAGGGCGTGTAATGCAGCGGGTGCTCAGGAGGGGATGGGGGGACCCCACTTTTGGCATAGGGGTGGACGCCTTTATACGGAGAGCAATGCGGGGAGTACTGAGCACCGGCGGCATTTTGCGCAAACGTGGGCGTGGTGGGGGTGACTGGGGAAACGGGCGCTGAAGCGCACTGCTGGCAGCTGTGGCCATAGTAGTGGGTTGGGTGATAAGGGGTTGGTTGGATCTTGAGTGGGTAGGGGGCGATGACTCTTCCCGAGAGAGCAGACGAGGGTGGCGGCTGTTGCAAACCAGAGGGGCGGCGTTCATTGGAATAAGCCCTTGGTCTTCCCGTCGGGGGGATGGGGGCAATCTGATAGGGATGGGGCGAAAATGCAAAGGTGCCAGGAGGCCCCGCGTGATAAGAGCGCTGCGCGTGAATTTGAGCGAGGCTCGCTTGAAGGGCACGAATACGGTTCACCTTGGCCCGGCGGTTTTGGAACCATATCTGAAGGAAAAAGTAAAAGCGAGACAAACGGGTCAGCATGCATCATCGAGCAAGAAAGATGAAAGCATCCAGATGCTTGCCTGAACCTCGCGGTTCGTCATTCCTAGTCTTTTGCCTACTGACTCGCGGATGTCGAAGCTCGGCGTGTCCGTCACTTCAAAAAGCGACTCCAGCTCCGCCAGCTGCTCAGGAGTGATGCGCCTACGCTTTGGCTTTGTGGAGGGGTCGGATTTATTCTTGTTGGCGCCAGCGTCGGTGTTGGGGGATGCAGCAGCATTGAGGGTGGGCATCTCAGCAACAGGATTGAGAAGCGAGGCAATACTTCTAGCAGGTGTGGAATGATCCGTTTCCGCCGCCATTGGAGAGCGTATTGTTAAGTGATGAAGACTATTGCAAGCAAACATAAGGAGTGAGCCCAAAATTAAAAGCATCCATGATGTAAATGGAGGGAGATTTCATCCCTATGTCTGCCAAAGATTGGTGTAAAAAGAAAAAAAACACAAATACCAACCTTTTTTGTTGGAAAAAAAAAACTACACAAGCCTAATCGCTCGTGAGATTGGTAGAGGGCAGATTAGAGAATAGGAGGTTCAAGTGGGAACAGAGAGAAGGATAAGGGAGGATGGCACAGATAATGATTCGATCACTTCATGAATCTGGCTAATTGAGAAGAGGAAGAAGAAGAGTGTGGCTCCGCCTGCTAGCGAAAGAAAAAAAAATTAAAATGAGAAAGGGGGAGGCTGCTGAGAAAATCAAATAATTCGAATATGGCCACAGCCAATCGCGATTGCACAGAGCGATTTGAGGTTAATTGCGGTCACCACCTTCACCCTGTTTACCATTTGCTAATCCACTTTCCTCCCCTGTGGATGGCGCGAATGCGCTGGCAAACCGGGCGGCGCAGGCGCCCACGATGCAGCTTAGATTCCCCCCCGGCGCAGCAGGCTTGTCGCGTCGCGTGCCTCTACCCGTCCCCTCCTCCTCTGCCTCCCCGCCGGCCCCAAGCTCCAAGTTCATGAAATCAACTTAATCCGGTCGGGAAAATATCAATGATGCTAACCTAACCTAGTTTATCCTCTGGCCCCGGCCGATTGGCTTTCAGTTCTGAATTTTTTTCAATTTTACTCTTTCTTCTCCCTTCCCCCTTTTGCTTTTCATCATCCTGCTTAAAAAAATTGGGAACGAAGCAGAAAATCAGGAACCATGGGCCTCTCGATTTCGAAACTCTTTAGCTCTTTACTCGGAAAACGCGAAATGCGCATCCTGATGGTAAATTGCCTTTTAGCCTGCCGCCTTTTCTCATCATCTCTCGCCTAGCATGGTTGGAAATTAAATAATCTTTATGGACCCTAGGTTGGTTTGGATGCCGCCGGTAAAACCACCATCCTGTACAAATTGAAGCTAGGTGAAATCGTAACGACGATCCCTACCATTGGTAAGCCCCCCCCCGCTCCTAACTGCGAAATAGGTCCCCCTCTCATCTCATCCTTTTCTTAGGCTTCAATGTTGAGACTGTCGAGTATAAGAACATCTCCTTCACTGTCTGGGATGTCGGAGGTCAGGACAAGATCCGCCCCCTCTGGCGCCACTATTTCCAAAACACGCAGGGCATCATCTTCGTCGTTGACTCCAACGACCGCGACCGTATAGTGGAGGCTCGTGATGAGCTGCAGCGCATGCTGAACGAAGATGAGCTGCGAGATGCCCTGCTGCTCGTGTTTGCGAACAAGCAGGATCTTCCCAACGCCATGAACCCCGCAGAGATCACCGACAAATTGGGCTTGCATTCACTCCGCCAGCGCCAGTGGTTTATCCAGGCCACCTGTGCTACGAGTGGTGATGGTCTTTACGAGGGGCTGGAATGGCTCTCAAACGCGTTGAAAACCCGCGGTTAAAAGCAAAACATAAAGGCACATGAGGTTATTTGGCTCTTTCCTGCAATACTCTGTTATTAACGAAAGAAAATTTTAAGCTAGAAAAATTATAATTTTCTTTATTTTCTCATAACTTTTTCTTTTCTCTCTTGGATATTATTATTATTTTGCTCTTCTCTTGGAGTGAATGGTGCTCTTTCTTCCACAGGATGAATTTTCTTCTTTTAATTCATTTATTCTTTTTTTAAGTGGTATCTATGTGTCTTTATATGTGTTCTTTTGAGGGATTTATTAGAATAAAATAGATATTGTTCTTACCCTCAAGCCAACGAAGTTGGGTTTGGGAAGCTATGAAGTCGGAGGGGGGAGGATGGGGCTATGCCATGCACTCTCATTCCACTATGAAAGGCGGTCTTCCTATTTTCACTTAAAGCCCTCTCCTCATATCCGAGCATGGCTCGTTTTTTTTAGCAGCCCACCCTTGTCCCCTATTGGCCTATAAGCATCTAGTTCCAGGCCAAGCTAGTGTGCATTTTCCAGACTTGTGCTTGTTTTTCCTCCCCTCTTGCACATAGGCCAAAGGCCCTGATCCCCCATAGGGTGACCTGGCCTAAGTAGAATCACATGGGGGGGGGGGGGGCTGGACATCCTATCACTGGCTGTGTATCCCTCCTTCGGGATCCATGCCTACTGCCATGGGGGTGACGTCTACCCACCACTTTCCACTGGTTTCGCCCGAGTAAATATCTATAAAATATATTCATTCTGTTTTTTCCTGTCTAATAGAAAATTATAAAAACATACAATCAAACTCCAAGACACAAAGCCCCCGATACCCGCCGAAAATAAGACAAATAAAAATAGAATAAAAAGGATGAAATATATTTTTCAAGTGTTACTTTATTCCTCCGGCAAGCTTCGACCAGGAATGGTCCACACTCCCCCTTTCCTAGTTATCGCCATTTTGCTTCTTCTCCTCTCCCTCCCCCTCTGCCGCCTTGGCCGCGACATTTCCATTCTCGGTGGTGGAAGCGGTGGCCATGGCGCTGGTTAGTTTCGCGATCTTCTCCTCAGCCCGGCGCTTGTTCTCCTCGGTCACCTTCTGTTGGTTGTCGAGATACCACTGCTTCTTGGCCTTGATCGCCTCAATCGACTTCTCGATGTCGTTCACGCTGACGGGCACGTCCACCTTGATCTCCCAGAAGCGCTCCATGATCGAGAGCGGGAGCTTGAGCAACGAGGGCTGCTCGGGCTTCTTCTCCTTCTGCTGCGTGTTGCGGCCGCCCTTCTTTCCGCGCCCTCCGACAAAGTAGTCGTCGTCGCGCTCCGACTTCTTCTTCAGTGCAACTCCCTCGGGAAGATTGCCCTCCTCCGGCTTGCGCAAACTGGATGAGGTGGCAGCGGCAGCCGCGGAAGGCGCCTTGCTATTGGCACCGTCCAATGTATACGTCTGCAGGAACTGGAGGAGGCTGTCGCATGCAATGATCTCCTCCGAGAAGGCGGGGATCTCGGCCAGCTCACGCTCCTTTTCGGCAGCGGCAGCGCGCTTCTCCTCCTCGATCTGTCTTTGGCGCTCGCGTGCCTGTTCGCGGCGGCGCTCGCGCTCCTCCCGGACATGGTTGAAGTACGCGTCCAGAGCCCGCTTATGCTCGTCTTGCAGGGCACGCCGCTTGTCGAATTCAGCGTTGATCTCCGCCTTGATCTTGTCGCGCTCATCAAACAACTCGCGGCGCTTGCTCCATTCGGCATTTTGCTCCTTGTCAATGGCCTCGAGCTGGGCCTTGATCTCGTTATACTCGGCGTTCAGGGCCCGCGATTGGTTGTCGTCCATCGTGCGGCGGAGCTCATCAATGGCCTTCTTATCGGCGTCAATGGCCTCCTGCTGCGATTGGAAGGTCTCGAAGGTCTTCCGAGACTTCTTGAGGGAAGAAATCTCAGACACATATTTCTTCTCCTCAATCAACTTAAGCTGACCGCTCGTAACCTTGCCCTCAAGCTCGCTGTAGCAGGGAAACAAAATGCCGTGTCAATATGGAAGATAAAATGGGGGGAGGGGAGGAGAGCTCTATATATATGGCACCTGATTCTGGCATCAATTTCCTTGAGTGATTTGAAGGGCAATTTGTCTTTGGATGCTTTCATCTCGTTGATCTACACGAGATATAAATAAGTTCAGCGTCAGACGACACTTCTATTCCTCCACACAAATAAAAAAAACCCCGTCAAGTGCGGTTTTGGTCATTACCTTTTTTTGCATCGACGAGGTGAGAGTTCGAATCTGCTCCAATATAGATTCCTTACCCTTTTTAATACCGGCCTGCTTGTCGCGCAGTTCAGCAAGCTTATTGCGGAGCTCGGTACGCTTTTCATTCACATTGTTGCGGCCACCCGAGGTTCCGACCTTGTCCTTGATATCATCCTACGATGAACAAGAAAATTCCAGAATAATTAGAAAGATGATAAGAGCCATTCTCACCAATCCATCACGGTCAGCAATCCATCCAAGATGGATTGGCCTTTTATTGTCATCTGTTTGCAACTTACCAATCTTTTCCTAAGCTTAGCGATCGTGTTGTTAATCTCCTCAAGCGACTTTTTGTAAGCGTCATCATCGGGCTTTTGAGGGGCTTTGACACGAGCGATTTTCTCGGAGGCTTGTGCGGACTTTGTTTCTGCCATCGCTTTTTTCACAGTAGTTTAAACAACAAAGGATTGCTCTTCCTCTCCGAGTAGCGTGATGAAGAAAGAACAAGGCGGAAAGGTTTAAATTTTATTTGGGGTGAAGATTTAACATCCGATAATAAGCCACGCCCCGGCAATAGAATAGGGGCGCGCTTATTGCATTTTTGATTTCCTCCTCCTGAAAATCAAACCAAGTGACCTCCGCGCCTTATCAGGGGGACAAAATGCGGGCGCGAAACGCCTGGGCGAGCCCGAGTCGGTTGCCCGGCAGGACGGTGGCGAGGGGCCCACGGCCACAGTCGGCCCATTGGGGGTGCGTGGGCTTCGAACACACAGAGCCGTGCTTGCTTTTCATGCTCGCTTGATCAGGCATCAGCTATCCGGCCCAATCCATTACAGCCCGACCGTATCACGCCCTCTCACACCATGCAAAATGTTGAGGATTGATCCAATGGGCAGGGAGAGATAGTCTCATTTTTATTTTAGAGATTTGTCAATACTTCCTTTTCTTCCTCCCCCCCCCCCCCCTTCCTATCTTGTTTTTATTTTCTCCCCATATTTCCATCCCCTCAACAGCCAAGATGCTCTCCCTGCTGGAAACAAACTACAAGGACCATGCTCCGGAGTCCGCTCAACCCCTCCCGGAATCCATCCTTAAAGAAATCCCCTTCGTCGAGTTGACGGTTCGTTCAGAGGCACCCCACCTGTTCGAGGATTCGGCTAAAGTCGTGCTCGCTTTTTTCCCTTCGTGGCGGCCGGAAGAGCTAGACTTCTACCAATGCAAAGACGGCATCACCAATAAATGTAAGGACTTTTATATTAGTGGAGGAGAACTGCTTTGCGATGGAGGAGGAAGGCGAGAGAAATCCGGGCCAACTGACAACCCCCTATTTTTAACAGTGGTTAAAGTGACAAGAAAGGAAACAGGAGAATGCGTGCTAGTGCGAGCATATGGAAGAAATTCAGAGATTATTATTGATCGCGGTCAAGAAATCATGGTAATACCTTTGTAATCGCGTCCTGCCTTCTGAATGAAAATTTACTGATGACACCCCCCCCCCCTCCTCTCCTCTCTAGAACATCGTTTGTCTCTCCAATCTCGAACTCGCCCCACCCCTGTTCGGCCGTTTTAAGAATGGGCTTGTCTACGGATATATCCCGGGGAGGATCTTCTCAGTCGATGATATGGCTGAAGCACAGAAGTCGGCCCTTGTCGCCCGCCGTTTGGCACAGTGGCATAAGGTCAAATTGCCCATTGAACGTCAGTCGCGGTTGTTTAGCACTCTGTACAAGTGGTTGAAAGAGGTTCCTACGGAGTTTGCGGATGGGAAGCGAGACGCGATCTTGAAAAAGCACTTCACCCCTAACCGGCTAATTGAAGAGGTAGGATGAGATTGGGAGAGTTTTCGTCCAACCCTCTACTCACTGTCTTCACCACAAAAGGTTAAGTTTTTGGAGCAAGCGTTGGCAAAGTTCAACTCCCCGGTTGTCTTCTGCCACAACGATTTACTACACGCCAACATCATCTACACGGAATCCGATGGTATATTTATTTCGATTTTTATTATAGAGTTTATTTTTTTTCTAGATACATCCTTTTAATATCGGATATCTTCTTGACAGATGTTGCATTCATCGATATGGAATACGCCTCCTATTCCTTTCGAGGCTTTGACATTGGTAACCATTTCAATGAATACGCAGGTAAGATTTTTTTATCGGCCCCGTACTTTTTATTACGTGATATCAGTATACGATTCTAACACTATAATCACCTTCTTCTAACAAAGGCTTTGACTGTGATTATTCTCGATACCCATCTAAAGAGACACAGCTTCTCTGGCTCAGCCAGTATCTCTCCGCCTACCACCCCGACCAAGCGGTGGACATGAAGGAGCTGGAAGAGCTCTATGCCGAGGTCGACGCCTTCTCCCTTGCCAGCCACCTCTATTGGTGCCTATGGGCCCTTGCCCAGGCAAAGATTTCAGACATTGATTTCGATTATTTAGGATACGCTGTGCTACGCTTCAACGAATACTTAAGGCGTAAGGCCGAAGTATTCTGACACCCCCTGCCGCATTCCCCCAACCCCACCCCCACCCTGAACGCTTATTCTTATTCATGATTCTATTTTAAACCCCACTTATGTAATTATTGGAACCTTTCTATCTATCGATACACTCGAGCCCTTTGAACAAGGTTTTGCCTCCGTTAATATTACCATATATGTTGAAATAAAGACGTTTTTATTTGGTATCAGGCGTGGCATGCAATATTTACAAGGAGTGACCTTGGCCAGGCGGCAAGGTGGGAGACTGGGGAATATACACCGGCGAATCTTGTTTCGTGGCAGAAGGGGGCGCCAACCCATCCCTAGTGCCGTGCTCCAAACGCGCGCAATGGGCCTCATCCTCCCTCCGATGCGACGAGAACGCGTGCTCTGGAGATCGGTCAGGAATTAAAAAAACCATCGCATCATATTGAGGCCGGAGAACACCAATTTTAATTCTTACCATCTTTGTCGCCCGGAGCAAAGCCTTCTCTTCTTAGGAGATGGAAAGAGGAAGGGGTAGGATAAGGGTGAAGAAAGTTGCACTCGTCTCCTCTCAAACACTCGCCCTTCTCGTAGTCGGCTAAAGGCTCCAAAAGATTAATATAAAAGTCATATCGCATCCATACTCGCTAATGGAGACCCACCGCATAGGGCTAAATGCCATTTCGTAACGGGCACAAATTGGCACTGTAGGCGCTTTCCTGCATAGAACCGGCCATGCATGATCTTGAAAGCGGCAGAGGCATCGGCCTCCCTAGCATATTGCACATACACATTGCCTCGGAGATGCGATGCGTTATTTCTCGCCACCTATTTTTTTTTTGTTTGCAGAACTCGGCATTGAATCCAGGATATGCAAGCCATCTCTAGGAAATGCTTTTATTACCTTAAATTCAATCACCCTGCCGAAGTGATTAAATTCAGCGTAAACATCGTCGAACCACTCCGCAAAATGTTCAGCAATCTCCTCGTCGCTATACTAAAATGGAGAAAGAGCAGAGTTAAGGGTGTACTCATCAGCTATCCACGGGGGATCCTTTAGAAAAGAAATACAACAGCAATTGCACTGATCTAAAAGCTAGCCAAATATAGCTTTTGTACCTCAAGCATAATATCAGTATCTTCATCCGACAATATTTTGCGGATGCCATCATACATATTCTTCACCATTATGGTGGAGCTATGGTAAGGATACGGATGAAGTTTCGTGCAGTGCTTGCCATTTGGGCACACGCCGGTCCTGAGATAGAGAAAGCAGTAGTTGGGATCCTAGGTTAAAAAAAAAAAGGAGAAAAAAATGCATCAGTTAATATATAATGATGATATGATGAGAAACACCAACTACTTTTTCGGAAACAGTCTCGGGGTCTGGAAGAGCGGAATACATCACCGGTGTACGAGCCTCCATCGTAGAATGTGGGTGCAAGTAGGCTGTAGTCCAATCCGTCTATATAAAAATGATATGGATAAGATACTGGTAAAGCTCGAGGGAATTTATAATGACTACCACGTGCTTTTCCTGCTCTTTACTCTTATTTAACATGTCTTCCTCAAGCTTCGGTTTT
Organism: Calcarisporiella thermophila; assembly: GCF_041956535.1. Classification (NCBI taxonomy): domain Eukaryota; kingdom Fungi; phylum Calcarisporiellomycota; class Calcarisporiellomycetes; order Calcarisporiellales; family Calcarisporiellaceae; genus Calcarisporiella; species Calcarisporiella thermophila. Next base: position 588,280 of record NW_027192200.1, read on the forward strand.
AGCTCTTCCTCGATTTTCTTTCTGACTTCCTCCGCCCTTAAACGTACTCTGTTCTCGGCAATGATCTTTTGCTCCGAAAGCTCCCATTTTCGCTTGGCTTCCTCATATTCTTTGATCTCCTTCTCGTTATTGTCTTAATCATTGCAGGCAGATTAGTCGAAGACATAAGCATGACCATGCAAATCAGCAGCTAAATACCATTACTCGGAATGTCTCTCTTGGCTCGCATGGAAGCGAGCGCTCGTCGAATTTCTTTCCGGCGCTTTTTCTTCTGACGTCTTCGGAATTCAACGCGCGGTATGCGTTCATTCTGAGGCAATGCGCTACTCCCACCATGTCCTTTTGTAGGAATGGCTTCGCTTTCGTCTGACATTCTACGAACGACTTTGTTAGTTGAAAACTCGTTTAAAATCGAGAAGTGGCTTTGTGGACGGAATCTTGTACCAGAAATTCTTAAACTTGTCTCTTTTTACACTCAACTAGACGTTTTGCCCGGCATAGTAGAACCTTAGTACAATCTTAATCCATGCGTCGATTCTAGAAGATATATGCTCCTTGCATGTTTCTTTGAAGGATGTTGATACTATCACCCATGTCTGTATCCGGTCCGCCGCCTATAGGGAAATGCCGAGTACTAGGCTCGGATGAAGAGCTATTCATGGTTCAATGATGCATGGGAGATACTACCAGGTGCTTTTATGTGAATATCTGCTTAGGAGACGAGAGAAAATTGAACACACAAGTGTGAGAAGCCGAGATAGCCGAGATTCAAAAGTCTTAGGGCCATGAAGGTTCTGTTCTGAAGATGGGTGTATAAGCTCCTGAAACCGTAAATTGAAAAAGACCCATCGTGGGTCATCACATAGAGTGGGGGGGGGGGGGTTGACCTCGAAGACTCAGCCGACTTGACCCAACCTTTAATAACAAGTCTGACTTGACGCTCTATGCGGATTTGGGCTCTTGCCCATTATGTGCAAACTTTTTTACGCGCTAACCTAGGTAATAAGATCGCCTATGGGGAATATACCGCGCAGAGAAGAGGGCGTTAAGAAGGAATTAAGCTAAGCCGGCATAGGGTTAAATTTATTGCTGATTACCGCTGCTTACCAGATGCAAGATAGCCTATTGTGTAATCCAACCTGCTCACGCTCACGTGGGCTATCAAGAGCATTAGAGTTGGTATTTGGGTGGCTCTAGAGACCTGACGGCCGCGGAGAAGGGCTTAGCCGGCTCTTGGGAGGGGGGACCACCATGATCATGACCAGAGTTGTGTCACCTTTGGACAATCTGGGGCATATGCCGTTTAAAAGAGGAGCCTCCATAAACGTACTTAGCAATGCTTTCGCAGCCAGGAAAACGCCTGCTATTTGTAGTCACCCAACCTCTATATTCATCTATAGCCCCTCTCCGCGAATCACATGACGAGCTGGCTCAATTCCGGAATGCGTGGAATTTATAGGGACAGCTCGAAGTCACAAATGATCTCAGCTTGTGTCCTCAATCGAAATAGACTTCGAACTCTCTGCTAGACCGCAGGAAAGATAATTTATCAGTCCAGGCCCCACAATAACTCTCCTCCTCTACCCGCTCATCCTTAGCAAACCCTAATACTTCGAAGTTTGCTTCGCAACTCATGTCAAGCGAAGATTCCTCCGTGCGCCAAGCTGTTACCTCTCAGGAATACATTTCCATACCAGTGTCCAAGCGGCTCTCGACCATGACGGGCGAGGAGAAGTCGCAATCATGGACTTCCAAATTAAAAGACAATTTCGGCACAGCTGAAGGATGGTTTGGCAACTATGACTACGGATTCTTGTGTATGCCACGAATTCCCTGGCTTACGCGCAGGCGTCATGTAAGCCCGTTCTTCGCTTTGAATACTAAATTGCCCATTGTTCTTGCCCTGGTGATGGGTTTCCAACACTCCCTTGGTATATTCGAACTGAGTCATTAGCTCATGAATAGCACTAACCCATGTCCCCATTATCTAGCAATGATATCTGGCATCGTTACCCCGCCCTTGATTATTTCTGGCTCAGGAGACGGACATTTGAATCTTCCTGACGAAGGTACCCTCAGAATCATATATACCTTTTCTTTTCGGGCTAACTAACTCGGATGCTCTAAGATCGCCAATACCTCATCAGTGCCTCGTTACTTTGCTCGGGGTTTCTCTCCATTCTCCAAATCAGTCGGTTTAGACTTTTCAAAACTCGGTATTATGTTGGAGCTGGCCTTATCAGCGTCGTCGGCACGACTTTCACCATCATTCCTCTTGCGGAAGCTGTCATAAAGGACATGTACAAAAGTAATGGCGGCTTTTTTTTTTCTTGGTTCTTTATTTTGAGAGAAACTAAAGGCTTCTTGCCGCCCATCCAGCCGGATTTTGTCCGTCGACCGTAGGACCGGACGGAATCTTGACCAATCAACCTTGCCCGCAAGCATGGGGTGCCATTATCGGCACTGCGTTGGTGACATCCGTCATCCAGATGGCTTTATCTTTCCTCCCACCTCGATTCCTTAGCCGCCTCTTCCCTCCCATCGTCACGGGTACCACGGTCACCCTCATGGGGACCGCGTTAATAGCAGCGGGTCTGAAATCGTGGGGAGGGGGCGCCGGCCCTTGTATCTCTCGGCCCCAAACCGGATTCTTTTCTCTCTGCCCCAATACATCGGTGCCCAATGCTTTAGCCTGGGGAGATTCGCACTGGATCGGACTCGGATTCTCGGTTTTCGCCACCATTCTCCTGATTGAATTTTTTGGATCCCCTTTCATGAAGAATGCATCGGTACATGTTTGTTTTGTTCCCCCCCCCCCCCATTCCACTCCTTATGCTAATGGCAGCGGCTACTTTGTCAGGTCATCATCGGCTTGATCGTGGGCACGATTATTGCGGCGGCGACCGGGCACGTCAATACCCAGACGATCAATTCTGCTCCCGTGATTACTTTTCTATGGGTGAAGGGCAGCTATTTCGGGTTTTCCGTCTACCCGCCTGCCATTCTCCCTCTGGTCATCGTGTACCTTGTGTCAGTAATAGAGTGTATCGGGGACGTAACGGCCAGCTGTGATGTGAGTAATGTGGCCGTGGAGGGGCCCGAGTTTGAGACCCGTATCCAGGGCAGCGTGCTTGCCAACGGTATCTCGTCGGCACTGTCGTCCATCATGACCAATTCGCCCATGGTCACCTTCGCCCAGAACAACGGTATCATTGCACTCACCCGATGCGCCAACCTAGGCGCCGGATACGCCTGCTGCTTCTTCCTCATCCTTATGGGCGTATTTGCAAAAATTGCTGCCTTTTTCTTGGCCATCCCGGATGCGAGTGAGTATTCTGACACACACCCACCGCTCCTATTCCCACTAACCAACGGACTCTTCTATCTATCCTAATCCCACCAGCCCTCGGCGGAATGACCACGTTTCTTTTCGCCACCGTCACGGGGTCGGGCATCCGCATTCTTGCCTATCTCGACTGGACCCGCCGCGATCGCTTCATTGTGGCATCCGCGCTATCCATCGGTATGGGCGTGAACATGGTTCCGGGCTGGTTTGAGCATGTTATTGTGTACAATGGCGACAGCGGTGCGATCAGGGGGCTTGTCAGCTCGGTGAATGTGTTCGTGGGCACCGGCTTCTGTATCGGAGGCTTTATCGCCATCATTCTCAACCTGATCCTACCAAAGGAGGAGGCCGAGTTTTGGGAGGAGGACGTAGAGGCTGCCTCTGGTAACTCATTAGGGCATGGTAAACAGGCCACGGAGACCGAGGATGTATCTAAAGAGAATTGACGCGTATTTAATTTATTGTATACGAAACATCCGTGCCGATTTCCTTATTTCATGTATTTGTGACCTTGTTGTATTAATTTATTGAATGAATAACCCCAATGCTTTCGACTCCCTCAGACCTGACATGATGGACGAATTGGACGAAGAAGCACAAATTCAGCGCGCCATTGCTTTATCACTAGGCCTTGTGGAGGAGGAGCCCACTCGCCAAATAATTGCAGAGCATTCGCGGATTCCTCTCGAGGATACGAATCCCGTGCCAACATCGAAACAAGAACCGTCCCGGGATTCTGCGCCCTCTTCATCCTCGAACTTCATCATGTCTCGTGCACAGATGGAGCGCGAACGCCTTGAGCGTGTCGCGAAACGAAAAAGAGAGGAAAATACGGGGAATAATGGCGTGAAAATTCCAAAAACATCTCATGGAAGCCTCCTCGATCAAGATTCGGATCACGGCGCACTCCATACCAAAGCGGCCCAAAGTCAAAAGGCTGCGCTTGCTGCAGATTCTAATCGTGAGTTGAAATCAAAGATGAGTGGGAGCAGAGTGAACGAGGAATTCAAGGAAGGGAAGTTGGCACTGACCTATGTCGAAGGACATCCGCTTCATGATAAACTGCGTTTCGAGGATATAGTGGACAAGGTGCTTCTCTAATAGGAAGTGTCTCGTAAGTCATGGCCTCATTTAACTGCTTTTCGATATGATGTTAGACCAATCTGAGAAGGGCTCTCTTCTCCGCGTTTCAGCTGGACGCGGTTTGGCTGAAAGCCTACCTGCCTCCTGATATCCCCGTGTGTTTGGTGGTGCACCCGGAGCAAAAGGTGAAGCAGACGAATCCCCTTTGCATTTGTCGATTGACCATTTTATTTACCTACGCACGATATAGTCCGACAAGGGCACGGTAAAAGTCCAAGGTCGAATCACTTTAGTAGAACCCCCCATGCAAAAGTACGGCTACGGTACGATGCATGCAAAACTCATTGCACTTCAATACCCGACCTTCTTGAGAATTGCAATCTGCTCGGGCAATCTAGTCAGCTACGATTGGAACCTGCTGGAAAATGTAAGCATGTAAATCTGTAGCCCTTAGGATGGGGAAAAGCGCAGGCCTAACGATGTGTGTTCCCCCCTTGGACCACAGGTTGTCTATGTTCAAGATTTCCCCTCCTTCCCAGTGCCTGGCGGTGTCGACTCCTCCGAGTTTTCCCGTGACCTCTTGGACTTTGTTACTGCCATGTGTGTGCCCTCCACTTTCTTAGCCATGTTTTCGGATTACGATTTTTCAAAAGCGAGGGTGAGTTGGCCTTTCACATCGGTTTCACCCATCACTCCATCTTAATTGAGGATGTCTTCGTCGAAATAGGTGCAGCTTGTGTGCTCGAAACCGGGAACCCATAGCGGCGCTGATCTGGAGAAGTATGGCCACACACGGCTTGCTCACCTGGTCCGTAAGTGCGGGGCACAATGCGATTTAGAGGATGGCCTTGCCGTTGAGTGTCAAGTAAACTTTTCTCTATCCACTCTATTTTTTTTTTCGCCCATTTTATTCGTCATTCATTGCGTAGACCTCATCGCTAGGGTCTCTTAACCGAAGCTACCTGCTGGAGCTCTACCGGTCTTTTTGCGGGCAGCCACTTTCGGAATCACGCACCCACAAACTAGAGTCTCCAGAGCTTCCCCCTGTAGCTATCATATACCCCACCCTGCAGACGGTGGAGACCAGCTCTCTAGGGCCACAGGTAAAGCCCATGAGGGTTTTTATCCTCCCACTTGCACTCGCTGAGCTGTCGTTCTCTCCCTCATGATGTATAGAATGCTGGCACGATTTGCTTTCGCAACGAGTACTACCAGAACCCTCAGTTCCCCCGGGGATGTCTGTATGACTGCAAAAGCCGGCGGAAAGGCTGCCTCATGCATACCAAGGTAGGTTAGGTGTTTTGCCAGTTTTCTGGCGGCTTTGAGTCGCGATCAATGCGTGCTCATGTTGGAGCCTAGTTCATCCTAGCCGGATTTCTGGAGGAAAAGCGGATCAGCGACCATCGCAGGCTGGGCGGATGGTTTTATTGCGGGTGAGTTCATGCGATGCTTCCCTGCACATTCCTATAAAAGGCGATGGACTGAGATCTCTCCTATAGAAGCCATAATTTTTCCAAATCGGCATGGTATGTAGGAAGGATGGTTTATTAGGCGTGTTGGCACTCACCGCGCCATGTCTGTTTAGGGGGGTCCAATCTCGATCACGTAATAGGCAACTGCAGCTTCGCATCAACAACTGGGAACTGGGCTGTTTTGTCCCACTCTACTCCACCTGCAAAACCGGTGGCGGCCAAGATTGGTTCGTGCAACATGGCGTTCCTGTTCCCTACGTCCGACCACCTGATGCATACGGCTCTGGTGACAAGCCTTGGCTGCAAACCTCCTGATGCCTCCTCCTTTTAGCTCCCCTCGTTGCATGGATCTTGCGCCCTCCGCCGTAGTGGCCCATCAAAAGGATCTCAGACTGCCCAAACGGTCCATCTGCCGACATGGCCCTGATGCCGGCAGAAACTTCCAGCAACGGCACAAATTAATAAAGACAAGCTTTCGTTCTGCTGGACCACCCTGCGTGCTCAATGTGATGACAAGTTGCGCAAAACAAACGTAAACGCAAATGATGCTGTCACTTTCAAGGGAGAGTCCGTCAGTCAAATGTCAATCCACGAAATGAGGTGTCAGAATTGGCACCGAGGGCTGGCGCCAGCCCTGCTGGGAGAGAAGTCGGCGCACGCTCCAAGGAATTGGACGCGTCTCCTTTTCTTCAGTAAGGGCGATGGCCGGGCAGACGCACAGCGTGTCTCTGCCGTAAAACCTCCCCGGGGATCGTTTCCTTCTTCGAAGGCTCCATTTTGGATAAGGAGGACGGGACTTGCTCGCATGGTAAGGAGCATTTGATTAGGAAATCCCCAAAACTCCACTAGTCATGACAAACTATAAAGAAATGGCGAATCCAATTTTAACCATCCGGCCTGCTCAACCCCGAGCAACCTTACGCGGCCGTCGCAAGCCCGGCTCTGGCTTCAGGTTTTCACGGCGCTCCGTTGGAGTCCCCTCATCTGACTCCAGGGGTGGGCCGCTCCTATTTGTTTGCGGAAGAAAGATCGGACTCCATGGTTGCACTCTACCCATCACATGCGACGTCCTCTTTATTCTATTTTATTTTTTTTTTGTTTGCTGAGCTGGCTCCCCGCACTTGAGCGCCAGCCTCCGCGATTTCTGCTCCGACCCGTCTTTTCTTTTGGCTGTGTTGTTGGTGCAGACCGGTTTCCTCCAGTTCCCGGGAGGCCCACGTCGCTGCAGCGTCGCCTACGCGACGTCCCAAGAATGTAAAGGGAAAACAGGGGACCCAGCTCCACGCAGCCTTATCGCCGGGGCCGGGGGCTTGAGGAGGGGCTGGCGGGGGAGATGGGCTACGGGCAGCCGCCCACATGCTGCAGGCTCGCTTTTAGCTTGGTGCGGCCGAGCTAATGGCTTCTGATACTTTTCTTGAGCCCGGAGGCCTCGCTTGCGTCGCGACGGGGTTCCTGAGAAAACAGGTCAGGCCAAATGAAACCTTAGATTCGGATGGTCCCATTGGCGTCATCCGGCAAGTCACCTCGACTCTGCCCCCTCCGAAGCTTTTTTTTTCCCCTCCCTTGGCCGGCAAAATTAGGTTGCATCCGTGCTGGAACCTCCGCGTGAGGAGAGCTGCCGAGGCCCTCGCGTTATATAAACGATTGTGCCCCCTGGCGCCTCGCCCGAGGCCTCTTTCCATTTGCCTCGCCCCCGTGCTTCCGCCGATTCTGGATCTGGAAATGGAAAAACAATCAAGCACCGCACAAGGCTATAGCAACACCATGTCCATATCGCGCCTCCTGGCCGACTCGCTCCCGCCCGCCGCCCCCGCGCTACTCTCGCCCCCATCCCCTTGGCCCCACGTGGCTCTATCGCGCAACAAGCCAGCAACGGCAAAGCATCCCAGAGAGCCATCGCCCATTGTGAATGCGGCCGAGCATTACTACCATGAATTAGCTCTCCATTCCAAATCATCCAATTCGCCCCCGCCCGATGAATTCCCATCATCGCCATCCACCCGCTCCCCCTCTACTTCCTTTCAGCCGCGGCCATCAAAGCCCTCCCCAAAAGCAAGCAAAAGCGCGCGTCGCACCCCAAGGAAGGATGCGCCAATCCACGTCGACCCCTCCCTCTCGGATTGGGAGCGTCGCGAGCGTAATAAGCTTGCCTCTGCCAAATACCGCTCCAAGAAGAACGATGAAAACCGAAAGGTCCGCATGCAACTCCAGGCCTTAACGGAGATAAGCCGCTTGATGCGCGTGCAGCTTGCGGATTCGCGCCGCGAGATCGCCCGGCTACGATTGGAAGCCGACGAGTTGCGAGCGAAACTGGCCGCCGGCCAGTATCTTGCCCAATTCGGCCTTGCGGTGCATCCTGCCGCTTTGTCCAAAGAGGCTGGCACGCCCAGGACCTCCGAGCACATATCCTGCCCAACCTCGCCTTCGGCCGAGTGGGCCCCCTCCCGGGCTGGATCAGTAGGAATGGCGCCATCGCGATCCTTGCCCTCGTCGGACAGGGGATATTTCCCCCTCCCTACTCCTGCGCACAATTCGCTCTGGCTTCGGCAGAGCCCGTGCTCCGTAGTAGGCCACGCTGGTCTCCACTGCTCGTCATGAAGCAGTGCAGAAGGCACGCCCCCATGTCGGGGGGTGGAAAAGCCCCACCAAAAGCAAATAGGCTACCCTATCGCCAGCTCCTTTCCTCCCCGATTCAACCAGCCCTCGACTGTGCGGTTTCTATTATAAATGTACCTCTTATAAATATCTAGAGCATGCTCTTCTAGGTAACGCGCTAATCTGTAATTTCCCCCCCCCCCCTCTCTTTCCCATTCTACCACACTCTGCACAAAGCCTTCCGCGTATTGTTTGTAAAGTTGTATACTTCTCCCTTGAGCAAAGCCTATCCATACCATTCGTACTTGACTTTCTTAGGTTCATTGATTCTTCTTCGTGTATTTAACACATAACTGCCTCAACTATATCCCATTAAAGACTGTGTCGATATTTTTCATTTTATTTCTTATCCTACAGTTGACGAGTATAAGCAATCGTTTTACTACAGACATACAAATAATGTGTGTGATGGTCACTGCGAAAAAAAAAATCAATAAAAACTAGGCCATCACAGAAAGTAAACCAAACTAAACATAAGTGATTTACGCAATTGTCAAAAATAGAACCTAAAAGCGTGCCTATTCACCGCCTTTTTTTTTACAAAGCAACTCATACTGGTTCTCTGGGGGAAAGATCGTCTACTTGGAGCTCGTGTACTTTGTCACTGCCTTCGTTCCTTCCGATACAGCATGTTTGGCCAATTCACCCGGCAAGATCAAACGCACCGCTGTCTGAATCTCCCGTGAGCTGGTATTATTAATAGGCATTGTGAAATTAGGGATGGTTTGAACTATGAGAGCAAAAATTCTGGATGGCTACCTGATGGTGGATCGTTTATTGTACGCGGCAAGCTTCGATGCCTCGGAGGCAATTCGCTCAAATACTAATCACATCAAAATGCCGTTAGTTTAGGTCATGATCCTCGTAATATTTATCCACGAAACCTACTGTCATTGACAAAACTATTCATAATCGACATGGCCTACAAAAACGATAAAAAAAAATAAAAATGCATCAGAATGACATTCTTTGGACTCGATCAATGCCGAAATAGCGCATTGAAAAATGAATAATCACCTTGTTCGAAATACCGGTGTCGGGATGCACCTGCTTGAGCACTTTATAGATGTATGAGTGATAGGTCTCCTTACGCGACTTCTTCTTTACTTTGCCGCTCTCTGCTTTGGGTTTTTTCTCTTTTTTCTCAGCCGGTGTCTTTGCAGGGGCTTTGCCGCCTGTTGAAGCAGTCGATGCTGGTTTCTTCTCTGCAGGTTTGGGAGGCATACTTATAATGTAATGGTTCAAGCGATACAACTGAAGAAGAAAGGAGAGTGAAAGAAGAAATTGGATCTTTTTTTTAACAAAAAATGGGTGACGTAACATTTCCATTTCTTGTTTTCTACTTCGCTTGCAACCCCCCCCCCTGGAAATCAAACAAAATCACTTTTGTTAGAATACTTGTTTCTCGTAGAATAATGGGCGGGTACTACGTTATCGCAGGGCAGAAAGTCGCCAATCACTGGGTACGTTATCGATCGCTATGCCCTGCTACGTTCAGGATAAACCTTGGCGATTTGCTCGGCTTTCACACCCTCAGATCCTAACATTGCATCTTTTTCTTTGGTCGTTATGTATAAATAGCTCTCCATCGGCACTATTGGTCTGTTCACTCTTGGCATTTTCGCCGCTACTGGCGGAAACAAGGATGCTAAACCCAGAGCTGGTGCATTGCCCCCCATCAACGCAGCCTCAAAAGAGGAGGAGGAGTTCATCCGAAATTTCGTGATGCAGGCCGAGAAGGAGGAGAAAGAGGCGAAGCATTAAAGTGCATATCTAATGTTTTATTCTTTCTGCCTTGTTTTGTTATCGACATAGAGTTTCTTTCTTTTTTTTTCATGCCCTCTCAAAATGCTTCCCAATGTTGGATAAACGCTTGTTTCTATTTACCTGAAATGGGTCCGACTAAACTTTCGGCCGTCTGGCTCCAGTATTCGCTTCCCCTGAAGTATTCGCTTCAAAATGAACGGTTAAATAGCTTCGTTTTCAGCCGATTTTCTCTCCCCACATTTATTCCCATGCCTCATACAAGAGGATGTCGCACTCTACAGTGGGTGGACTCAATGTGGTATTGACAAACCGAAATCAGTTTGCCGCAGATCCGTAATTAAAGGCCACTTTACATTATTATTGGGGGGCTACTGTTTAAAGATAATAGTATTGCAAAAAGTCCTAGATTCATTTCCAGCGTTTATTACAGATTCACGGAGGATGATTTGAGGATATATGGTTCGATGGTTCTTAAATTTATCTATCCCCTTGGATAGACCTGCCTCTTAAATATGGATGACACCCTCAATCACGGTAACCGACTTTCCGGCTAAAATAGCTACCTCCTTGCCATCTTTCTCAGCCAGAGTAACCTCCATTTCGCCCGTGCGAGGAGAGCATTGCCGTGCTGATAAGGTGGTTTTCCCGAGAATATTTCCCCAGTAGGGTCCCAAGAGAGTGTGCGCCGCACCTATTGCATCGGGTGAAAATCATAGTAACAAGAAGGAGATATAAATACAACGGTGCAATTGAGGAGAATGGAAAATCATCTCACCGGTGACCGGGTCTTCGTCTATGCCAAACCAAGGCCCAAACAAACGTGAGCACATGTCCAGGTTTTCTTCATCCGCTTTCACCGTCACTATGATTGCGCCTAATTCAAGATCAACCTTTTTGGAAACTTCGAGCATTTGCTTGAAATCTGGCTTAATGACTCGTAAATCTGTCTCTGTACCCTCCATATGAATCAGCAAGAACTTGAGAAAGCGGTTGTATTGGAGAGCAACAATTTTCGGTAGATTCTCGCCATATAGGGTGTGAAGTAGATCAGTAAGCTCCGGGGTCTGCTCCAATTCAGCCGAAGGATTCTGAGGCAGAGTGATATTGATCAGGTTGGTTTTGGGATCTTTGTTGCCGACTAATGTGCCGGACAGAGTGGCAAAAGAGACAGAGCTAGCAGGATTCTTAATATTGTTCAAAATGACATGAGTGGTTGCCAGCGTTGCCTATAGGCAGGACCCATTAGATTTGATGATCAATATAAAGCATTCTCTCCGATGCAGTCATAAGTTGTTGGCTTACATGACCACACAAAACCACCTCAACAGTGGGTGTAAACCACCGAAGCGAAAAATGCGTCGCAGTTTCGAATGTCTCGCCATCAAGCGGGGTAACAAATGCAGTCTCTGCTAAATTCACCTCGGCTATGTATAGGTAAACGAGCCGTTAGCTTCACGCAGCAATGAATGATTCGCATTCTTGCGACGCGCAGGCTAACCTACCGGCGATAGACTGAAGCGTGGCATCGGGCAGATGAACATCTTTGGGGATTAAAGCCACACCAGCCGGATTGCCGGAAAAAACGCCTTTGGAGGAGGCGAAGGCATCTACTGTGAAGAACTGCAAGGATTTGGGAGAAGGGGAAGCCATACCTAATGAATTTGTCGGGCTTCGAAGAGATCGCAACTGCCTTTTAAATTCTCGCACGGTCATTATCCATCGTTCGTTCATTGGCGGAAAATTTGGGTTGATCGCTTGACTCAGGGGGGGGTGAATTCAGTTGAGCTGTATACATTTTTTGTCAGAACCGCGCCTCGAATGTGCAAATAATGAACGAATCTTCGGGAAGCTGGGCGAGAAAGGGGTTGACAACGGCCTAGGATGGCCCTCTTTATTAGTCATCAAATTGTTCATAGTGCGCAGTAAATTTAGCGCTTTTACAACCCTTTGTCGACCTAAAGCGGCCGGGGCTAACCATGGAAATGGAGAGCTATTTTGTCTGAAATCTAGAAACCCAGGGATATGGTCGAGTGCATTTATCCGTGGATGGAGTTGTATTTTGGGCTTGTTGCAGACCATTGAAACTCGAACTCTCTCTATCTCTAATGACCTTTTATTCCCGGCATTTCAACGAGTTTCCTCTACATACAGAGGCGGTGTTGTCTGCTAACTTGAGCTTGGCATTACAACATTTCGGACTTCAACCACAATCGTGAAGGTTGCAGCTCAATGTCATCGGAGGATACCCTAGGGGACTTGCAATATCTTCTAATTGTTTAGTAACGCATTGTTCAACAGCCCATCCAACGGTGCGATTTACTTTAGTTTCTGTACTCTGTTCAGTGCAAATGATACCTCTGCTTTTCTTACATCTTGGCTTACCAAGATTTCAGGGCCTTTTCTGGATCCGTTACACCTGCCAAAGATTGAATTTGTGAAAATTATTTGGTTACTCTAATTGGTAATCATTTAGTTTAACTGAGAAACGTGCTCTTCCTCGCAGGTTGACATGCAAGAAAGTCTTTAATACCCTCGCACAGTATCTCTGCATGGCCTGGCGGGAATCATTTTTTGGTCTTACAAACATTTACTATAAATATTTTTCGTTCTGTATAAAAACCGAGGCAACAGTGTACAGCTACGCTAATCTCGATAAAATCCTCCTCTCACTACTTCCTCTTCAAATTATCCTCCCATCCCATTCTTTTTTATCATTCTTTACCATGTTAAAAAACCTCCTTTTCGTTGCAGTTACCCTGACTGCATTGGCGAGCTCCTTTGCTGCACCTGCCACTGAGAAGCCATTGACCACATTTTTCGTGGCCAGTGACACCCATAGAGACTATGACGATCTGGCACGAGCGCTCCAAGACATGTCAGCCCTAGACCCCAAGTACCAGGCTCTCGTGATCAACGGAGATCTCACCGACTCCGGGTCAGAGCAAGAATACGCCGCCACCATTGCAACCATCAATAAGAATCCACATCCCGATAGGATATTCTATAACATCGGCAACCATGAACTGTGCTCTGACGGAACTGAGGAGGAGAAGTTTGCACGCTATAAAAGACTGACCAAGGAGCCAAAGATTTATTATGAGCGCAATGTCGACGGCTTCCCTTTTCTCTTTTTGGGCACTGAGACGTACGTATTCCTCACGCGCCTGTTAATTTGAATGATGAGAGCGGCCGTTTAATATATTCTTATTCCAAATAGGTTCAAAAATAAATGCTATGGCGTTTGGTTTAGCCCCGAGCAGTTAGCTTGGCTTAAAGAACGGCTTCGATCTCACGGTGACACCGGAAAACCTATTTTCGTTTATTCGCACTTCCCTATTCATGGTACGACTTCGGGCAGCCAAGGGTACGAAACTACCTACGCGCAAGGAAAGGAGCTCTTGGATCTCTTGGGCCAATATCCCCAGGTCATTTTGTTTACCGGTCATACTCACTATAAGCTTTATCTCGATGATTGGCAGGCGCGCAAAGTGGTTGAGGGAGGAAATCCTAAAGGTTTCCAGTTGATTAACACCGGGTTTATCCAGACGGAATGGGCAAGGGATGCCAAAGGCAACGAGTACGTTCCACGTAATGGCTGGTTAGAGAATCAATCGCTTTACGTTCAAGTCTATCGCGACCGTGTGGTCGTCACTGGCCGTGATCATTTCCAGAAAAAATGGATCCAAAAGCTCGAAATCCCTTATCGCGTCCAACCTTAATTAGCTTATATCTATTATCCAATTTTTTATCGTAGGTGCAAACAATGTTAATTAATTCCTTCTGGGTAATGAGTGAGTGCTTTAGACTTAATAAAATTTAATCGGAAGAGTAAAATCAGAGACATAGCATGGAAACAGGTGGGCTGAATAACGCTCATCCTTTATTATGAAATTTAAAGTTATGGTTAATTAGTCCGAATTAGAGCATACGTGTCTAAACCTTTTCACATTCATGTTGTAACTCCTACATATGAAAACGTACTGTTTTTCGTAGAGGGAGCTCCAGTAGTTTGAAAGATCCGTTCGATATTCAAAGGAAAGAAAAAAAGATCGTCTCGTTGTTGGGGTACACAATTAGAACTTACAAAAAATAAATGCAGGTAACATATAGTTTCATTTATAAGCTGACCCAGCTCTCGAGTAATTGGGGTGAGTGCCCAAGCTCCCACCGGCAGACACATAATTTCCATTCGAAGCGCCATCGAACGGATAGAGATCCAGCTCATTACTTCTCAAGCCATTACTTGTGCCCTGATGGGATGAGGGACGGGGACGCTGCTGTTGTTTCTCACGCAACTTCTGGATGACTGCAGTTCGTTGACTGTGTGCACGGGTAAGAAGTTTTCTTGTATCGCTCAGACGCATAAGATACTCGTTACTGCAGTTGATATTTTCCTGTTTCAAATCATGGTTATGTCGAGGAGCAAGACAAAGATCCCATTATATTTCCTACCATGACAAGTTCTCTAACGCGTGCCATTAATTCTCGTGGATCTCCGTATATATCGTTATCGATGTCATTCATAGCTTGATCATCATCTGCATTGAGTTCGGACATCTGTGCATCACTGCCATTAAGCAAATCTTCGTAAGAGATGTCTTGATACTGTGGGTCATCTCCTTGGATAATGGCTGCAAATCGACTAAGAACTTTGTTGAGTGATTTTTCATTTTCGATCATTTCCATAGCTGTAGCCGCAAGTGATTCTAAGTGTTTGGATTGTAGGATTTTTCGCAACGGCCGTCGTTCTAGAAGATCTTCAGCCTTCTCTAAAGGGCCAAGTATTTCTGCAGAGTATTATACATAAACGTAAGATACAGCTTAAAACACTATATATACAAACTGCTGTTTCTGACTATACCTTCAATATTTATGTCTCCGTAAGGATCTTCGTCTGAGCTATAATATCCGGCATTAGACTTATTCATAATTGTGGCCCTCTTCTTCCCGAATTTAGCGGCCTAATTATATGTCATTCGTTTTTTTTAAAAAAAAGAATTTAAGTACTCAGTTGTAAAATAAGGCGTTGCAGACTTGATTCTCTACATTAAAGTCATCTTCGAATCCGATTGCCGCTCGTAATCTCCTTCCATTGCCGACGTAAGTTGCTCCAATCTTCAGTATTAGCCAAAATCAAACGAAAAGAGTTAAAAATAATATGCTCATAAAGAGGGAAGGAAATGAGCGTGTTTCGATGGAATAAAAAAAAGGATATGTTTATTGCCACGATTGTGGGGCACGAGACCAATGTCCTCAGGTTCGCTGGTGTCTGATGCCGTATCAAGAGAGAGTTAGTAAATTGGTGAGATATACACCACCACTGTATAATGAATCGCGAAAAATTGAATAGCCTGATCCTACCTCCCATTGTGTTCTTAGGGGAGTATCCTACTACGAAGAAGTAAGAGAGGAAGTTATGACTGCTTGTTAACAATTGAACAAAATTTCAGAGTTTTAAGATAATTTGATTTTATGTAGACGGGGTTGATATTTCGCGTACTTGAAAACATGAGCAACATTTACGTCCAAGAGCCGCACACAAGGTAATTGCATTGTATAGGAGCTGATAGTATTCACAAGCTTTACTCATCTTCGACTGTTTTAGTGGGAAAGTCGTTCTCCATACTACTTACGGGGATATAGATATTGAATTGTGGTCGAAGGAGACACCGAAAACATGTCGTAATTTTCTTCAACTGTGTCTTGAAGGATATTATAATGACACTATATTTCATCGGATCGTGCCTGAATTCATCATTCAGGGTGGCGATCCAACCGGCACAGGATCAGGCATGTCGCTTTTTGTGGATTTTTATATATATATATTTCTGACGACATTTTGTCAAATAGGTGGAGAATCAATATATGGGAAGCCGTTCGCAGATGAGTTCCATTCTCGTCTACGTTTCATTCGACGTGGTTTAGTGGCTATGGCCAATGCAGGACCAAATGATAATGGGAGCCAATTCTTTATTACTCTAGCGCGAACGGATGAGCTGCAAAACAAGCACACCATCTTTGGAAAGGTATTTTTTTGGGTGGGTGACGCTGTTTTTATGATTTCGCTCTAACTTATTTTTATTATAGGTAGTTGGGGACACTATTTTTAATGTGATTCGCATGGGCCAACTAGATATTGATAGTAACGAGCGGCCGCTCTATCCACCAAAGATAATTACTACTGAAGTGCTTAACAACCCCTTCGATGATATCATCCCCCGTATGACGCCTGCTGAAAAAGCGGCACTAGAAAAAGCAGAAGAGCTAGAGAAACAAAAGGCGAAAAAAAAGAAAGAGAAAAAGTATCTACGCTTTTTTTCTATTGACGCCATCCTTTGTTACTAATTTATCTGCTTTAGAAACTCAAATCTGCTCTCTTTTGAAGAGGAAGGCGATGCTGAAGCAGTCAGGGTAAAAATCAAAAGTAGCCATGACCTTCTGAAAGATGATCCGAGACTGAGAAAAGCGGAAGCAGTGGAAAGTCAGAAAGCCGCTATGAAAGAGGGGGAAAAAGCAAAAGTGCGTGAGCTAGAACAGAGGGTTAAAGTGGCGTCTTCGGATGTAACAAACGCCGACGATAAAGACGATGAATCAGCGGCGGAATTCGATCGACGGATGCGAGAGTCTGTAAAAGAGAGAATGGCCGGAAAACAAGAGAAGAAATTGGATCAAAGGTATTATTTTTTCGCTTGCTAAGAAGTGAATTGTAAAGAAATTTAGTCCTCTCTTATTTACAGGGAAGTTGTGCGGAATGAGATTGATAAAGTGAAGCAAGAGATACAGGCGCTTAACAAGAGAAAAAGTGAAATGCAGGAAAGGGAAAAAGAATCCAAAAAACCGAAAGTA
This sequence comes from Calcarisporiella thermophila, assembly GCF_041956535.1. Taxonomy (NCBI): domain Eukaryota; kingdom Fungi; phylum Calcarisporiellomycota; class Calcarisporiellomycetes; order Calcarisporiellales; family Calcarisporiellaceae; genus Calcarisporiella; species Calcarisporiella thermophila. Next base: position 605,449 of record NW_027192200.1, read on the forward strand.
TCCATGTTAGAGCTTGAGCGCCAAAAGTATCTCAATGGGAAACAACGTGCGACCTCAAGAAAGGATAGCAGTCGAGAAAATGAAGTAGGATCATTTCATATCCTTTTTTTATACAATCTATTTGCTAATATTTCTTTTCATTTATTCTGAATAGCTCATGAAGCGATTCAACTCTTTTACAAAAAAACTCTCCCAGGCTGTCAAAGAGAATAAATCTGATGATACAGAGCTCCCCAGACAACGCCCCGAGCCCTCCGGAAAATCCTGTGAACTACATGGAGTACCAGGCTGCGAATCGTGTGGAAATGCAGAGAATGCCAATGAAACTGAAGAAACAGACGAAGGCTGGATAACTCACGTTATGATAGCAGAGAAAGACAGAAAAGGCAAGGATCTTATGCAGCGTCAGGAGAGCGTCCATGACTATGTAGTCATAGATCCTCGGGAGAGAAAAGAGCAGGCTCTGCGAAATGAGAGAGAAAAACGGAGAGGAAAGAGCTCGAGGGATAGGGCGAGTTCGAAAGAGCGCTCATATGAAAGGAGATCTTGAAATTTTGCTTATTATTCATGAATTGCTCACCACATTAATCGAACTTTTATAAGAGTAAATATATACACGTGCATTTGGCAAATGTTTATTTATTTAGGTTTTTTTTTTCTACATTTTTAATTAACCGTAATTACGAAATCTTCATCATGTCATCAACTTGGGAATCAAACGTCACACTCTCCTCTCTCTCCAAAGTCGTATTCGCTTCAGACGAAACATCTTGCTTGTCCAAGATGGCTCGATATCTTTTTTCGAAACTGTCTCGATCCGCTACCAGATTGATAGCGCGCCAGTATAATTCTAATGATTTCTGTACCTGTTGGGTCGAATTGAGGAAGTTGATATACTCCAGCCAGATATCTGAATCATCGAAAAATATAGCGTTACTGGATGAGAATACTTAGGGCATGAAACTATGAAACTCACCTTCAGAATCCTCTTTTGCCCTTAGGGCCATATCATAGATCCACTCAACCCGATCTTTAACAAACTTATTTAGAGATGGAGTGGGATGCTGACCGTTGCACTCTGAATCGAGCTCGAGTTTAACACAGTGTTGGAAAAATGAAAGCGGGGGCGTGTTTTTGATAAGCCTAGGTGAATAGCGAACCAAATTCAATCTTTCCAAAAACGACCAAGCACCGATGTTTGCTACTTACTTTTCGTAGACCTCTCTTCCCTTTTGAATACCGCCTTTTTCGACGGCCCATTCAGCATAGCGATTAAATACTAGCTCCTTGATCGAAGTGACTTCCGCGGCAATTTTGCATTTGGTGTATAGACGATTTAGATCTGAGACAGCGTTCTGAAATCAACGTGAGCGCCGTTAGTACCAAAATATAAGAAACAGCAAAGATAGATGTATGCGAAGAATAAATACCGTAAAATATTTTTCAATGTCTGGGACTCCCAGTTGATTGTTTCGGGACAGAAGGAAGATCCAATCAAAATAAGAGCTCCATATAGCGAAAGATGAGGGATTATGCGTCAGGGCTTTTGAATATAAATCTAAAGCGGAATCTACAAAACAAACGTGGTGAATATCTTAAAAAGTGGATGGGAAGAGAATTATTGTTACCATCCGTAATGCTTATCAATGTCAACCAAAGGGTTGGTTCTTCTGGATGTGCCTCCGTGCCTCGTGTGGCAGTAATGCGAGCTGTTGAAATAAACATGAGATGCATGAATTGTATACTTTGACACGAGCAACCTACTAACCATTATTAATATCATCTTCTCTAAGGTATTGTTGCACAACAGCCGAATATACTTCTTGGGATGCATATCCCTGCTTCTGTGCCGATTTGAAGACCGATGATATTGATTTGGAAAGATACAATCGCTAATTGAAAGGATAAATAGATGTTAGAGACGGTTTGAATGAAAGATCAGGCAAATTATATACCAGATTGGGTTCCGACACTTTTGAGTACCATTGACTCAAAAACTGAATATAGAGAAGACACATTTCGCTTGTGGGAATTTCCTATTGAAGTAAGTTTAGGATTAGCAGATACACATGAAGCAGAGAGCATTGAAATACCTTTAATGATTTATTGAATTCTTCAATAGATTTGCGGATTTCGGGGATGAGTAGTGGGCTTTCGGTATCTAGGGTTGGCACGTTAACGTGGCGGGCTGCGAGAAATGCTCTGGCCCTCGGGTCTTCAGGAAAATCGCGCTCAATGCTGTAAAAACAAATACTTAAATATCACTTATTATAAAGGAGAAAATACAATATACCCACCTTGCAAAAATTTCATTTTGACCCTCTTCAGTATCTGAAAATTGACGGTAAATGTCCACAAATTTCTCTCTAAACGAGAGGCTATTCGGATTAGCTAGAGGAAATACTTGCAGTTATTTACGAGATAGCCGAGAAAAATATATGTATATATATACATACCATCAATTGCGTTTTTGTAAACAATCTTTGCGAGCGCACCGGATAAAATAGGGTTTTGCTCATTTTTAAGTGCGCTAGTAATATCTTCGGATAATTCGTTTGCGGTTTTCTAAGGTTGAGGGGGAAGAGTTAAATTAAACATTTTCATATAGAAATATAGAAATATATTTCTACTTTTATCTTTTCCACATAGGCTAGCTCGAGTCTAAAATATTCGTGCCATAATTGCTCTTTCTCAGGATTAAGCCGCAGCCCTCTTTGCATCAGAGCTAGGATATGGGAATTGCGATCAGTCTCGTGGTTTAGCTATAAATATAAAATTCATACTTCTAGCCGCGACAATGTTAGCATTTTCTTCAAACTCCCATGATGCAGCGAGGATCCATAGTGAAGTTTTCGAAGGGTGCAGCTGAATTGCTCTGTTTAAAAATTAGCAAACCAGTTAAGCATATGCAGCTATAACGCTATAACGCTATAACGCTAATACGCACTTTGCAAACAACTTGCCGAGAGTTTTACTTGCACCAGAGCTTTTAGCAAAGTCAATGTATTGAAGCCAAAGGCTCACGTCTCCACCGAATTTACGGAGCGCTCGTTCGAAAATAAAATTAATCCTTCTTACGCCGGCGTAATCTGAAATCGACGTTTTGGATTTTATATCTTAAAATTTGGAAAAATAATAGGAGTTAAACCGGAATTCGTTCTATGCTAATGTACATAGAAGTATAATCTATTACCAAGCCGAGACTTCCTTTTCTTCCTTAACGCTTCAAGATTCATTTCATATTCAACATAGCGTAAGTAATCAATTTTTTTGGAAATCCTACGCTTCAGAGCGTATTCAAATTTTGTGCGTCTCTTAACGATCGACTTGACTTCGGCCTAAGGAATTAAATAGTAATTGTAGTGGAGACAAGATTCAAGAGTAAAATGAGCGACCCACCTTCGAAAAGATCCCCTTGTTCTCGAGATCCTCGAGTTCGGGGACCATTTGCTCGAGATAGTATTGAACTGTATCCGCCATGTTGTAATAATATACGCCACGATCGGTAGTGGAGGAAATGCAATAACTTCAAAGAGTAGGCTTCAATAAACACAAAAATAGTGACTATTTTTGTGACTTTCAACTCAATCTAATATGACTTTAGTGGAATTCGATGCGAAACGACCTATACTTTTAGGAAGTCGAGTATGAGTTCAAGTAGATCTCAAAAATCCGGGCTAAAATTTGGACTTGGCTCAGGCATCCCTCCAAAGCCTTCTCTTTTTGAAGGTCCTTCGCAAAGCAACAAACCTTCACGGGATATTTCCTTTGATGACGATAGCGATGATGAGTTGGAACAACTACGAAAGAAAAGAAAATTAATTAAGCTTGATGAGACAGAGCTCGCTAAAGCAGAGAAGGAAGGTCTGAATCAAGATGAAGATGCTGAGCAAATTGGGAATCTTGAGGATGATTATGAACGCCCATACCCTCACGCGACAAAAGGTAATTACTTTAGTTTTAACTTATAAATATATCTGCCCATATTGAATTCCCTTTGGAATGAAAGGATTTGTTCCGGCTGGATATGATCCAAGCAAGACTCTTAATCGAGAGATACCACAGGTAGAGATTGGTGAAAAAACACAGAATAACAGTGCAACAATCGATGATGAAGACGATGATCCGTTAGCCGCATTCATGGCTGATATGGAAGATCAAGTTAAAAAAGAAAAAGAAGCGCCAAAAGCTCAGGATAAGGTAATATTTTATTTAACTTTATTAGAAGATTTTATTAATTTTCCTCCCCTAATTCGCCAGGCTCGACGTGATGATATCGAAGAGGAAGATGCCCTTGAAAGCTATTTGAACCACATGAAAAAGCGAGGTATAGTTCCCGGACAACATGACCAGTATTATAATACAGAAAGAAAAGTGAGTTCAGATATTATACCATGCGTATTGCGAGTTGATGCCACAATTTTCAATAGGATGCTGATTCAGATGAAGAGGTCTATGCAACAGCGAAGATGGTGGAGGCTCAAATGCAGTACGATTCTGATGATAACCCGATTTATGAAAGGAAACGTGACGTTGAGCCTTTGGCCAAGATTGGTATGTGTATGCTTTCTTTGTTATTGGGCTTTTAATTAACCTTTATAAAATGGCCATTATAGATCACGCAAAAATTGAATACCGAGAGATTGAGAAATATTTTTATGAAGAGCACCCAGAGATAGCCTCCCTCTCCAGTGAACAGGTTCTGGAACTTCGTCGAAAGCATGGTAATAATATTTTGGCAATGCTTGGCTGTAAAAAATACTTCACAGATATTTCTTGTTAGATATTCATGTGACTGGCGTGGATATTCCAAAGCCCTGCCCATCGTTTGCACATTTTGGGCTTGAACGTTCGATGATGGAGGCCATTGATAAGTGTGGGTATGTCGAGCCCACTCCTATCCAAATGCAAGCGGTTCCTGTTGGCCTTTGTGGTCGCGATATAATTGGAATAGCGAAAACCGGTATTTTATTCATTACTTTTTATACATCGAGATATACATTCGCTAATATCTAACACGTCCCCTCAGGTACTGGAAAAACCGCTGCATTCATTTGGCCGATGTTAGTTCATATCATGGACCAAGAAGAACTAGAAGATGGCGATGGGCCCATCGGCCTTATATTGGTGCCAACCAGAGAGTTAGCTACTCAAATTCAAACTGAAGCTAAAAAATTTGCAAGAGTATATGGCCTGAGGTAGGCTATTCATATTTTGTATCTATCCAAATTTAGAGCGATTTTGCTAACTGTATTTTGACAATTTTATATGTGTAGAGTGTCTGCTGTTTATGGTGGAAAGTCGAAAATGGACCAGTTCAAGGAGTTGCGTGCCGGTGTTGAAATCCTGGTAGCCACTCCAGTATGTAGCTTTGTGATTACATAAATACGTCGATATTGTTTTATGATTCTATTTTTTCGTATATATCTTAATCATATAGGGTCGCCTAATTGACTTAGTTAAAATGAAGGCTACAAATCTCAGGCGCGTTTCATATTTTGTTTTGGACGAAGCAGACCGAATGTTTGATCTGGGATTTGAGCCTCAAGTTCGCTCTATTGCGGATAATATTCGGCCAGACCGGCAGACTCTTCTATTCAGTGCAACCTTTCAAAGTAGAGTGGAAAAGCTGGCGCGAGAGGTCACTACCGAGCCCGTACGAGTCACAATTGGTACAGTTGGGCAAGCAAATACAGATGTGACTCAGATTGTGCATGTCTTTGCCGATGACACGCATAAATGGCCTTGGCTAATGTCACGATTACCTTCATTATGCATTGAGGGTAGCGTTCTTATTTTCGTCGCTCGCATTGGAGGGGTTGATGAACTTTCACAGAATATACGTCTCACTGGGATTGAATGTGGCGCATTACACGGTGAAATGATGCAAAATGAGCGGGGCAGAGTTGTCCGACAGTTTCGTGATGAAAAATTCCCTGTTCTTGTTGCCACGGATATAGCAGGTAGCTAATTTTGACATCTGAGCATGTAAGTCTGTCTCTAAACAAATATGTCTTTTATAGCCCGCGGACTGGATATAAAAATCGTGAAAAGTGTTATCAACTATGACATCGCCCGGGACATCGATTCTCACATACACCGCATCGGTCGAACCGGCCGTGCGGGGGAGAAGGGGACTGCATATACGCTAGTTACTCAAAAGGAGGACAAATTTGCCGGTGACCTTGTTAGAAATCTTGAGGCGTCCGGCCAGTCCGTCCCCAATGACCTACTAGACCTTGCCATGAGGGTAATTGATTAGAGTTTATGATTTGTATGTGGTTAGTATTAACACAAAGATTACACGCTTCCAGAACTCTCGATTCAGAAACTCACGATTATCTCTCCGTGGTGTGGGATACCGTGGCCGTGGCAGAGGGCGTAGGCGCGAAAGAGGATTTTCCGGTCGAGACAGAGGAGGGGGATATGGCGCTGGAGTAAAAAACGCCAATTTCACTCAGCTTGGCACTCGGGCGGGTTTAGGTTCCGTCCCATCACAGTCCTCTGCCGGAAACTCTCTGACTTTTACCACTTCCTCACCCGCTGCCAACCGTTTCATGAGGGAATTCCAACGGGCTAAAAACGAGGGTCATAAAAGAGACACCTAAAGTATTTCAGTTGATTCTGACAAATCAGCTCAAATACTTGACGCTAAGGGAGGTTCCTCCTCATGCTCTGTACTATAATAAATACTTCTGCTTGAAAGGCAGCTGTGAGCCTATAGGCTATAGTTTTATAATCAATTTATATACCAAGCTTTTCTAAATACTGCAAAGGAGGTCCTCCATTAATTCCATTAATTTGCGGGTGTAATCAACCCTTTGACTGTTGGCTTTGACATTGGCATTTTTGGGTCTACCCAATCAGGTATATAAATAAGGCATTGAAACATTGCTCAAAGCCGATCGTACCTAACCACTAGTAAATGCATTCCAACGCCAAACCTGGAATTTTTCCGTCGGAAATTATCAGAAATATAAAATGGATATCCCCCTTAGTCCCCATACTTTTTTTGTTTTGAACTGTTTTGTTTGCAACTATTCAAAGTATGTTTTGGCGTGTTTTTTTCCTGCTCTTTCTCTGTCTGCCCGTCGTGCTAGCTAACAATTCCGCTTTTCACGAGCTTCTTCGTCGGCAACAGCAGTGCGACTACAGCAAGTGCAATGGTAACTTGGCAAATTTTGGAGGTGTATTGTGTTCAACTAGGTCGTTTAACCTTTATCTTCTTCTTTGCACTCTAGGCGTTTATGATTCAATAAAGAACTGTCAGCAGAGTACCAACTTTACTAACCCGAATGATCAGACCGCAGTTACGAATTTTGCAAAGGTATGGACCCTTTTCTTCCCTACTTTGAAGTCGAATATTAAATAGACGTTATACTTTTAGTGCCTTTGCAACACATCTAACTTCGGAAGCATGTACAGCTCTTGTATTCAGGCGTGCGGAACCGCCGCTAATACTGGGGTCACCGCTGAACAACTGAATACCCAGTGTCAGCAAATTAACAACGGCCAGCCATTAGGAACCAAGTCGGATGCAGCAGCTCTTAAGCCTGTTGCGGCCTTTGCACTTGTGCTTGCTTCATTTTTCATTCTTTAGATCGTTTTTTCTAGATTTATTTCCCTAATTCTTCAGCGCTTTGACAACAATCTTGTAAAAATTCCCCATCTTCTTTCTCCGCGCATTTAATTAAATGAGTTGAAATAGCATCGGAACCTTATATGATATCTATATCTGTACCTTGTACAGTTCAAAAAATTATTTATTTCAAAATGCAGAAGAAAAAGAGCCAAAAACTGAAAAGAAAAATTAAATATTTTTCACTTTTGCCATGAACGTAGAGTAGAGAATATTAATTACATAACAGAGCAGTTGTCATTATCAGGTTTGCCTGTGCGTGTGTGCTCCCTTCGAGCAGGGCGAGCTCCCATATTTTTGAGCTCGGCCAAGCGAGAAATAGCCCGCTTGTTACCTTGTCCAGCTGCACGCAAGTACCATCGCCGGGCTTCTTCCAAATCTTGCTTCACGCCAATGCCCACCTCAGAGTAGTAGCCAACTGCATACTCAGCTTTGGATAGGCCTTTATCTGCTGCACGTCTTGCCCACAAATATGCCTCTGTATCGGATTGTTTAAGAACACCTTCTGAACCTGTAAGATACCAACCAGAGAGCGCCAGCTCGGCTTCTGGATCACCTTGTTCGGCTGCTCTGGAGTACCAAGCTATTGACCTGCGCGGGTCCACGGGGCAAGTTATCAACCCATACTCGTAGCAGCACCCCAATTTGAACTGGGAAGGGGCATATCCAAGTTGGGCTGCCTGTGTGAATAATTCCCTTGCGTAAGCTTCGTCTGGAATAACAGAAGGCACACCAGATTTTTCATAGCAAAGTCCAAGCTCGTGCAGAGCATGAGGGTTATCCTCATCTGCCTGGGCTGCCGCCCGCTTGAGCCATGTCACCGCTTCGCGTGGGTTTTTCTGTTGTGAGAGTAAACCATTAAGTAAGATCATTCCGAGTTTATACATGGCAGCTGTCTCGCCCAGTGCTGCAGCTTTCCTGAAAAACTGAACAGCTCGGTGGGGGTCGCGTTTTGTTCCAGCTCCTACTTCATAGCACACAGCTGCTCTGTAAGTAGATGATGCATGGTTTTGCTTCGACGCCTGCAGATATAAGCTAAATGCCTTGTCGTGATCTACCGCAAGGCCATATGCTCCGGTACCATAGCAATTGGCGAGGAAAAATGCAGCCTCAGGATACGCTGGTTTCCCTAGTCCACTTTGTGATCCTAACCGTTTGACAATTTTCATCGCCTCTTGGGCCATACCATCACGAACTCGCCGTGCCCGCTTTGCATCTTGTGTTTGGTCAGCAAAATAAGGTGCAGAATGCAACAAGAATTTGGCATAACGGAGTTGGATTTTTGGATCATTATTCGTTCGTGCCTCCTCGCGATATTTTTCTAGTAATTCTCGAGTTGGGGCTGGGAATTCCTCCTCTTTCTTTTTTGCAGGCTGTTCGGCAGCGCTCAACTCGCTATGTATTGTATTCGAGCGGGCAATGGGGTAGGGTTCACTCGAATACTCAGCGTTAGAATATTGTTCGGGAGCGTATTGATCACCATAATAGTAATAATCTTGAGCATAGCCCTGAGCATAGGCATCTTCAGATCCATGTGGGTAAGGTTGCGGTGGATAACCTGGTTGCTGCTGGTAGTATTCGTTCGAATAATACTGCTCGTTATAATCTGCAGAAGGATTGACACTGTTAGGAGGATACTCATAATTGTGGTTGTTTGCAGAATGGTATCCGTCAGGTTGCTCATAATTTTGATGAGGAATATAGCCTTCGTTTGCGTAGGCCCCTTGTTCTGGATACTGATGGTGTCCATATTGATCGTAGTGAGCGTATGAATTCTGCGGGTGCCCATATTGCTGATCGAAATGAGCTACATCATGCCTAGTTTCCTGATATTGTTCCTGGTAACCGCTATATGCTGCTTCATCATATCCTTCATAGTTAGTATGAGCGGGAGCAGCAGAAGATATTTGATGATGAGGCGGTGATTGGTGAGGAGGGTACTGACTCGACGATGAAGGAGCGGGTGAACGCGATCGAGAATCATGGCCATCACTGATTTTCAGTTTTTCTAGACCCAGTTGTTCGGGAGTAGGCGAGTTCGATCGGATGGGTGGAGCATTGCTCATTTTTATCGTGTGCTCTCAAAAATATTGGCTCTAAAATTGTTTGTAAAAATTAATACTTAGGAATTCTACCAGTAAGTACTTGAGTTTATATATACATCTATTTTGAATTATTGTTTTCTACACACTCTCGGTATTTATTGAAGTTATAGGTTGTAAGCTGCAAAGAAATTATAGTATTGTGATGAACCTGAAATATGTTCCCTCTGTTTTGTCTGGATGAAGCAAGAAACACATCTGCGCCACCCAACCCGTAAAGATTATTCTTCACTCGTTAGTTCTACATGTGCATTACAAAAATATGCGAGGTCAAGATCGCTATAATCGCGCCTGGATACCACCTTTTTCTCGCACTTCCTCTTATAACCATGGGCGGCCCACTTACCAGCAAGGAAAAGGTGGTATAGCTTGTTTCTCACTTGGATCCTGAGATTTTGAATTAATATATATAATTTCCAGAGACATATTCTAGAGTTCGTCAGCTTATTACAAAAGCATGCCAGGATAATGGAGATTCAAACTATGCGCGTCGTGGCAATGCGATTGGACAGTTAACAAGTCTCTTATACGATCGAGATATCGCACCTGATCTTCGCTTTGCAATCGATGAATGCTTTAAAGAAAATCAAGAGACACACGACTTATTTCTCCTCTTTGAAGACTCCAAGTAAATATTCATTTTTATCTGATTCAATTTAGATATATTTTTTTTTACATTACATTCTTAGAGCCCCGCCTGCGTTCAAAAAATCCTTAGTCGAATGCATTGTCCAAATTGCTTTCATTTATCGTGATGATATTGATTATTTTGTACGGATAATATGGTCGCACTTAAACCTTAGCGCAGAATCCGTACGAAATAAAGACAAAGATAGGAATATTTGGCTTCTCACGGTGCTGCTTGAAGTAAGTATTTACTTCTCAGTATTGTTTGGCAATATTTCATTTAGGATTTGAAATAGATTGTCAACCAAATTTCGAAGTTTGAACGAAATGCAGCTGTTAGCTCTTCTGCTATACTGAAATGTTCTTCAGCTATTCTCTCTGGTGCGGAAACATTTCTAGATGCGATAGAGTCTCAGGAATTATTAGTACCAACCATCAACTTGATAGTAGCGATTTCAAAAATTTGTCCCTCAGCATTTGATAACGAATTTCAGGTGCAACTTAGCTCTAATCTTTCTGTACTGAGAGCATACTTATGTATTTGCATTTTAGGAAATAATAAACCTGATGACTGGGTGGCAAATCGACAATTCTCTTACACTATCTAGGCAGCTCGTAATTGCTGGTTAGTATAATTTTTCAATATTACAAATGTAGTTATGTTTTTGACATAAATGTTGCTCTATGTAGACGCATTTTGCCAATTTCGGCCATTATGGAAGAGCCACTATAGCTTTGCAAGTGATCTATTAAATAGTCTTCTTCGCAGAATCCAATTTTCAGTCGACTTTCGTCTATACACCCGTAATGACAAAAAGTTTGTAGCAAAATCTCATGGATATATTAGAGAATTGTCAGCATTAGCAAGGTATTTTTAGTTAAATATTCCTATAGAGAATAGCTCTTCTTAATACTTTTTATTTAGCTGTTTTGCTGGATTGCTTAAGGCAATTATCCCGGTGCTTCCTGAAAATCTCGAGACTTTCGAGGATTTTCGTACTTATTCTTTGCACTCCATATTCCATATGGTCAATCAAAATCCACAACTGTACCAAATATGTTTGTATTTTCTGACTTTGCTTAACTATGACTGCATTATTCTAATGTCTAATTGTCTATTTAGTCAATGGTGCCGTATTTCAACTCAGTGTATGCAGAGTTGATAAAATTGTGAATCTACAACCTAAGATATTCAATTACTACGCTTCACAAGTGGAAATTGCAGAAAACAGCTCAGATTTAATATCAGGCGATTTTTTGGATATATTTTCCAAAATAATTCACGAATGGTTGCCTATGCTTCATCCGACAATTCCTTTCTGTATACTCGCCATGTCAAAATCATCTTTCATAATGAGGTTAAGAAATATTTCCCAGGCTACGGCAACTTATGCAATCAACCTCTGTCGAGCAGTTATCCCAAAACACTCTGATAGGGTTCATCAAAATTGCGTGCTTCGGTATCTTGTACAAGAAATTGTACACATAATCCGATACAAAGCTGAAGAAAACCACAGTGCTACCACCATCCAATGCGCAAGAGAGGAATCTGATAAAGCATTAGAACTGGTTGATAATGAAGCATGGGAAGAAGTAAACGAGTGGTTTCGCACTCCCAATGAGAGCTTTATTGAGATAGAGTGTTTGGAATCGCCTCTCTCTGCATTCACTTTCAACATGTTGTTTTTAATTGAAGCTGGCCGAACATGGGGCGCTTGGTCAACTGTGATTTCCATTTCATTTGCGCGCATACTTTCAGAATCTATTAATGGGAATTTGCCAACCTCCTTAGTCGGGATATTCTTAGATGAGTGGCGCAAATTGTCGTTAAGGTAGATATAACCACTGTGCAGTCATTCCGTCCATTGGCCTAACCAATAATATTTTTTACAAGTCAACTTCAAAAATATACAAATCAAAATATCTCGACCGAGGCTGTCGATACTAATTCGACACTTGAATCAGCGTTGATTTATATGCGTGGAGTGTTCCGCACTTCAAATGCTGCTCCTTTACTTATCAAGAAAGTTTCAGCAAGCTGGTTTTGCGAGTTAGTCGATATCCTAAAAAATTCAACATTTATTAAGCGAAAATTAGAGACATACCTCTACGATATTTTGATATGCTTGATAAATGCTGCAGGTATGAATTCCAATCTCATAGTTGAGATTATGAGCAAACCAGAGGTCTTCAGCTTTTTAACTTTTACGTTAACAATATCAGAAAATGAACCGAACCGTGAATTGCGCTTTTCCTTTACTAATGCAATCACCAAGTGCTTTGATGTGATGAATCACTGTAAATTACCGACATATGTATTTAGTAAAATTGCACAGAGGTAAATCTGCTAAAATACTTATTTCTTAGTTTGTTCTAATTATTCTAATGTTATTTTTTTCATTATCCTGACAGGACGAACGACATCGATGAAGAAATTGCAGAACTCAATTTCAAAATTCTATGTCGAGTCAACCCTTTACTAGTTCTCAATGATATAGGCCTAAAGGAGAGCCCATTCATGAGAGAATTCAAAGTAATTATCAAATCTTTTGTAGACTATATTGTAGTAGCTGAGAGTCTTTATTGTGTTTAAATTTTTTTAATAGGAAGCTCTGTTCAGATCTTCGAATACAGGGGTTTTCCGTGCAAACCATTTTCGTATTGTAATGACTCATCTTGGAATGAAGGACTTTTTTTTGCAAGCCGAAAACGAAAATGAATCATTTCGGATAGGAGACCGTGGAAACGACTGGCTATCGAGGCAATTTTATTCGTGCATGACTATGAATGAACTTAAAAAAGCTGGTTTATCCAACGATGATGGTAAGAAATGTGTGCCAATATTTTCACCCTTACAAATTACGATTTTTATGTTCTAATATGATTGCTTTATCTAGTAAAACAGTCTTCCAATATGGCACAGATTGAAGTTTCACAAAATCTGCTAAACATGTGGGGTGTTTGGGAGTCAGTTCGATATTGTATTCTTTCTCGACTCAAGACGCCATTTGGAGGGCCGAAACAAGTATTTATATATGCATTTTGAATTGTTGGTATAAATAAGGATATCTATTAACATTATCCTTCTTATTAGACGTTTGAGGCTCTAGAGACGAAGTTACGCCAACTTGTAACGGAACTATCCAATTTGGAAAGTGACATTCGTGATAAATGGTATGTATTTTCAGATAAAATTTAATATTTCATTAATATTAGCTTGTAATCAATAATCAGCTTAGTTCTGACTTCTGTATATTTCTATGCTAATTTAGCCTAAGGCAGCTTCGTGATCTCTTATTTTTTATTGAAAGACTTGAAGTTTCAATTCAACACGCAATTACTAGCAGCTCTGTTTCTTGCTTTCCCCCACCTTCTAAAGCAAGTACCGTGTTTTTCCGTGCAAATCGCAGAGTATGCGAAGATTGGTTTAGTCGTATCCGCGGTTTAATCATTAAGGGTGCAAAAATTATTGGAGACGACGATATGACTATTCAATGTGGTTTTCAGGTAAAACCTCAATTTTTAATCATATTTCATCAATCTCTAAATAGGTCAATCTTTAGGCTCTTAGAGACTCTATTTCCTCTGCAAAGAACAATCAATCAAAAAACTTCCAAACATGGTTAAGTGATTATCAAGAAACTCTTGCAGACACCGGTAAAATGCCTTACCTCAGTTATAGCTTCTAATTTGTATGTAACCATTTGAAATTATTTTAGTTAACGCATTGCGAAGAGTTGGAAATTCAGATGCGATATATGGATTATGGACATGGTCCAATAATAGTTTGCAAAATACTCAACATTTTTCAAAATCTCATTTTAAATGGTTAGAATCTAGCGCTCTCATGACAGAGGTATATTATTTAGAACTATAATAATGCTCAGTTGGATTAGGATAACTTCTTTCAAACTTGCAATTAGGAGCATTATGAAGATGCAATTCGTCTGATCCATAAGCAACTGCAAGATGAAACGAGCTTAAAAAATGGAAGCAGTATCCGCTATCTACAAAACAATGTACGATTTATTTAACAACATGCTCTTATTTTAAGACTTATTTGACACGATTCTCAATAATTTTGTAGCTATTGGCATGCTATGGTGCGATAGGTGATCTTGAGGCCTATGCTACTTGGGAAAGGGCATTTGAATCATCCGAGATTTCTTTGAATAATATGGCATCAGTCCAGCAAGATTTAATTGAATCATTTGACCAGAGTGTGCTGCATGATGCCAGCTTAAGTGCAATGTCTTACTCTTCACCCGCCAAAACCAGTAACAGCACCCCAATTTCTTCAACGCCCGTCTACCGAGTTCATTTATTATTGGAATCCCCGAAGCTCGATATGAAATTATCTACTGATAAGCTCTTAGCTGAACTTGATCGTCAATCGCTACTACGCATCCAATCCTTTGACGACCGTGGATTAATCTTGGCATTCCTTCGAAATGATGCAGTGATGAACAACCAATCACTCGCTCCGTTTCTCAAAGATTTCGCACTCTCTTTTGGAGAATATGGTCCTAGCTTGGACACACTAGAGCTAGCGAGATTCACCCAGAGAATTCAGCTGTGGAACTCTCTCATGACTCAGATCTTTAAGTCCCCCAAAAAATCTAGATATGAAAACTCAAGTGCTGACTTTCTCCGCTATCTCTATATACGTTTTGCAAGGAAAAAGAGATGCTACGATCTGGCAAAATTCTTTTCCTCATCCACCAAATCAGATATTCCGCAGCTCCGTTTCGAGGTTGCGAAAACAATCTATTGCCACGGTCATATTAAGCCAGCTGTCGAAGAAATGTTTTCGCTTATCAACGATATATACCTCCCTTCTGCCAATATAAACAACCGCGATTCTGAACTTTTAGGAAAGATCAATCTTAAGCTTGCCGATTGGAGCAGGGAATTGTCGGAAACGCCTACACAAATCTCGATCTTCAATCAAATGCGTCAATATGTATGTCAAAATCCAGCCGATTATGAGTGCGATGTCCCAAGTTTATTTTTAGAGCGTGCTGTAAAAACAGCTCCTGGATACGGAAGAGCCTGGTTCAAATTTGCAACACATGCTTATAACTCAGGCTGGCAAATGTTCGAGAAAACTAGTGACATTGCATCCAAGAACACGAGAGAAAATATAGCTCATATATTTTTTTCCGATGGTCGCAGAATGAGGAACTTGACTCTCGATGAGATTCGTGACTCTGTTAATGTAAGCACCTAATATAGGTCACTTCAAAACCTTATTCAACATGTTCTTCTCCATAGGAACTACTCAGCAAATACGCACATTCGCCTGACTCAACTTCTTGTATGTCTGCACTCCTACAGCAATCATTTCCGTGGGCCTCGGAGTATTCCTTGGAATCCGCACGGCACATTCTTTTTGACATAGAGAAAGAAGCTTTACAGCACTTTAAATTGGCCACATCATCTTATTTTAAAGCACTTCATTTAATTGAAGTGGTGAAAATGACTTCAGAAGAGGTAACAGATAGTAATGAGAATTTAATATATAATTTATTGAAAGTATATATAAACAGGTTTCCCAGAAATTGCTCACTGAGAAATCTACTAGTTCTGAGGCAGATTCCATCACAATCGTATTGCGACTTTTCAGATTATTAATGAAATACGGTGATGCTTTAGAGGCACATTTCATGGCAGGATTTGCAAAAGAAGTCCGATCATGGGAAGCAATTATACCTCAATTATTTGCTCGGCTTGATCATCCGATTCCGTTTGTGCGGCAGCAGCTCTGTAAATTACTAGGAGATATAGCACATCGTTCACCAAAGCTTCTCATCTACGACACAATTGTTGGCCTGGAGTCGAGTAATACGAATATGATTACCAAAGAGTCCCTCGCAGCTATTTACCAGTTACTTAAAGATGCCGATGGAATTCTAATTTCGGAGACGCACCGAATGATTGAGGAAACTCGCAAATTTACAACTCTATGGGAAGAGGAATGGCTAAACACGATCGCAACGCTACAATTAGATGCCGTAAAAAGACTACAGCGAGTTGGAAAAGAGTTCAATCGTCTTAATATCAACCCCAATTTAACCGAAAATCAGCGTCAAAAATTCATGCGAGAAAGCTATGATGCCATAATGAAACCAGTAATAACTACGATTTGTCAACTTCAAACATCCCTAAATGCAAATAGACAGTTAACTGAACATGAGAGTTGGTTCCTGGAAACCTTTGGTACATTGATTGAAAAAGCGTGTGCTGAACTACGGTTTCCAACAAACATTTCATTTTACAGGCGGGGATGGGAGAGCTTCCAAAAGGTATATGCTTTATGCTCATAATTAATTTTGCATTATCTAACGGACGTTTTTTGATGGATAGCTTCACCGCTGTCTTGCAAAAGAAGTTCACAAGGTGCGATCTCTGAAGTTCCGGAGTGTCAGCCCTTATCTATCTTCAATAAGTGGATCACAGGTGCCAATGCCAGGATTATATTCAGATGAGACTGTCACCGTGCAATCTTTCTCCATCGAAGTAACTGTTCTTCCTAGCAAGACTAAACCAAAGCGTCTTATACTTTACGGTTCAGATGGACGTGAATATCCTTTTCTTTTTAAAGGACTTGAAGACCTTCATCTAGATCAGAGAATCATGCAGTTCTTGCGTATCACCAATGAACTCTTGAAACGAGATAAAAAAGCTGCAATGCGATCTCTTAGCGCACGTCATTATGCAGTTATCCCACTATCGGACCATACCGGAATGCTTCAGTGGGTCGATAATGCCCTTCCAATGTTTCATATATATAAACAATGGCAACAACGAGATCATGCAGCCAACCTTTTGCAGGGCAATAACGTTAAAACAGAATCCCCACGTCGGCCAACGGAATTGTTCTTCGAAAAGGTCTCTGCTGCTCTCCAGAGGGAGGGAATGCCAGTCACAACACCAAGACGTAACTGGCCTCACCATCTTATCCGTACAGTCTACGAAGAATTGATGGAAGAAACTCCTAGTGATATACTGGAGCGCGAATTCTGGATATCTAGCCGCAATCCTTCAGAGTGGCGGTTAAAGTCCGAATCTTTCTCTCGATCCATTGCTGTCATGTCGATTATTGGCTACATCATTGGATTGGGAGATCGACATATGGATAACATATTAATTGACTTCGATAACGGAGAAGTTGTTCACATAGATTACAATATATGTTTTGAAAAAGGCCGTAAACTGCGTGTTCCTGAATTAGTGCCATTTCGATTAACTCGCAATCTCGAAACTGCATTGGGTGTAACAGGGATTGAGGGTAATTTTCGATCAGCATGTGAGCATGTATTGAGGACGATGCGGAATAATCAAGAAGTACTCGTTACTCTTTTGGAAGCTTTCGTGTACGATCCACTAGTCGATTGGAGCAGAAATGTAGATCAAGTACGAGAATCGCAACTTACTGAACTGCAAGTTAACATTGATTTGCTCTCTTCTCGAATTGGTAATATATTCATTTAAATTACATTATATTTTTATTTATGTATTCACTTTTTATTTGGATTTTAGCCGAGATGAAAAACCCATTGCAAGAAAAATATTCGAAGATTCTTGACACCGCAAAACTTGCAAACGAATGTATGGAGAAACTAGTTTTAGGCACTGACTATGGTGATCAGATTTCTACAAACGGAAATGATATCAAAACCTTTATTGGTAATCGGATTGATGACTTTGCGACTTGGCGTGCAAGGAATTGCCAACTCTTTGAAATTCTCGAGGTATATGTCAAAAATAAGCATTTTGATGAAAATGATATAAATATAATGGAAATCCTAATTAAAATTATTATGTCTGAACAATAGGGATCGTTAATCGAAACCACATTCTCAGAATTGTTTTTAGCTGGCAATCAAGTTCAATCACCTTTCTTTGCACAACCATCAACCCTCACCAATTTAGATAAGCATTATCAATCTCAGGGGGAAGTCTATGACCAAAAGCTAGCCAATTGGTTGTCTGAAAGAGATATCGTTTTGAAATCTATATTCGAGCATCTTAGATTCTATAAAACTATATGTCTCCCCATTCGAGATCACCTTTTGGAAGATGACCCGGCTCTAATATGGAGAGCTTCAGCTGAAACCTTTCTTAAGACTAGCGATAGCGAAACATTGCAAAATATCTCTACTCTTGCGGTCTCCAAGGAATTAGACGCAAATATTTTAGCTTGGATGAATCAGGGCATTCAGTTCGCTATATCTGAAGCTAATGAACATTTTTCCGGGATCACTGAGATTCTGCAACTTCTTGCACCTTCATATTCAACGCAACCGAAAGAGGACTTCTTGAATAACCTTCAACATCAATACAATTTGGAAAATGGACCACCTCTGATTCACTCCTGTATTATTTCATCGCTTCGATTGATATCCCTAAAGACTCTTAAGTACACTAGCTTGCCTCTCCACTTATCCTCAAGCTCCTCTATTCCTGATGATGATCGCTTGCCCAGCATTATCGAAAAAGCTTTTGGAAGTTCTAGTATTCGACCACTTGAATTCTCTGGCTTTTTCTCGATAATAACACAGCTCTCCGAGCTGTTGAGAATAGCTCTTTGTAAGTATCAAGAAGTTTTATCTTCGAGATTCTGTCGCTTACCGGTTTTTCCATTCATTAGATGCCAGTTCTGGGAGAATTCGAGTAACGCATTTATTGGAAATTACGAATGAGCTGACTACGTTCATGCAAATTCTTTTCTCTTTGGAATACAAAATCAACAACGGTGTACTTTTGCATATATTTGACTGGTTACGAATTAATCCACGCGGAACTAGCGATATCATCGAAGAACTATATCATATTTTTGAAATTATTAATTTGCCTCACGATATTCATGGTCTAACAACAACTCATAGCTATGCTAAAGTGGTAAGGCTCATAATATTCCATTTTATTACTTATCACTTCTAACTAGCCATATCATATTTTAGCATGAAAATTTCCAAGCATTTATTAACCGTCGAAAAAATAGCGGTGAAATCCACTTGATTCTACTTTTCGAGGACCTCTTTGGAAGTGTGGAAACAGCAATAAGAAAATTACAAGTATATACTAATTGTTTAACAGCAAAAACTGTAGCTATTGGTAATTTATTGTTTTTTCACAGGACATTGCTACTTTGATGAGCCAGGCAGGAATTTGGACATTTGTACTCAGCGAAAATACCTTACCGACCCTACATCTCTATAAATATTTGGTAAATACTCTATTTGAATTAATTTAATAATATACATGATGCTAAATTGCTACTTTAGTATATACGAGCAGTTTGCTGGAGCTGCTTGGAATTTTATACGAATCAGATCATCAAGAATGGGAATGAAAAGTATATATCTAATCTTGGTGTTACTACTCAATATCGTATGAAGAACAACACCGCTGCCGAAACATTGCGAGAGTTTTTAACTTGGAACGCTCAAAAGACCTTATCTCCATTCCTGACAAATATACTATCTACTATTCAAATTTCGTTTGCTCAATTACTCCCAGGACGGCGAGATACAATCGATATTGATAATATTATATCGACGATGGTTGAGGAGAAGATTATTTCTTACTCTTCATTCATATCGCTAAGCACTGATTTAGAAACTTATATGAATTTCAGCTCGATGCGGACCATTCTCAATATTGTAAGTCATTATCATTCCCATTTCAAGAGAATATAATTTTTATCATCATGCTTTCTTAGGTCAATATGCGCAAAGGTCAAGTGGAGACGGAGTTTCAACAGAAACAGTTTGAATTACTTCGTCTACAATGGATTAGTCTCTCCCATTCACGGGATTCGCATGTGCGACAACAGGTGATATTTTTGTGGCTACTTGCATATTTAGCATGGTAGCTTATATATCTTAATATAGTTTTTGGCGAATCTCAGTACTGACCTGCAGCGATTATTGACTCTACAAGTCAATCTTCGAAGTCTAGCTGAAGGCCTACAGCCATTTGAAAATAGTTCTTTTGATCAGAGTAGAATAGCACAAACTGGCTTGTCCTCGTCGATGGCTGCTTTATCCACCGAGCAATTCTATGATACTATAAACTCTCAGCGAACCAAGCTAATGTTTAATTTTGAAAAGGTATTTTGAACTTTTTGAATCATTTTCACTCCATTAATTCTCACCTCGTAACACTTCTAGATTAATTTTCTCACTGAAATATGTGAGCTTATATTAAATTTTGAAAACTTGCGCAGTCCAAGAGAGCGTACACAAATCTTAGGAGAAAATCTGGCTCGGTTATTAGAGAGTAGTAGGGATAGGCAAGTTCTTTAACTATTAGATTTTATAGTATATATATTGATTTATTTAAATTATATAGTGAACCAGCGGATCAAGTAAATACAGTATAATACTACAAATCTATTTGACTAATATCATCGTTGATGACAATTTTTTGGTAGTCAAATATAGAGGCCCAACCCAATATGGATACCATAACCATAGTAGACACGCTGACCGATTTACGAGAGAATTGTGATGATATGCGTGCTCTAGTGACTGATATTACATCACTTCTTGAGCCGATATCTACCATTGAGACGGATGTTGATTTTGATGAAGAATTACGCGTAGCCAAGGAAAAATCTGAGGTATGCGATTATTTGAAGTCTTATTATACTCTATTATACTATTTTCACTTCGCTTTTAGGGAATATTTTCGGAATGGTCGAATTTTGAAGCCGCTTGTGACGGCCTGGACAAAATTTTGGGACAATACGATACAACAACTGTCTCTGAGACTGATTCGGTGGATTCCAATCAAATTTTGAGAGGTTCAAATGAACTTTCTAAAGAAGCGGTAAGTCTACTTCTACATTAATTTATATGAATCAATTCATCGATATCTGACTATGTTATACAAGCCTCATGTCGTCAGTGACCTAACGGAAAGTTTAAAGCAGTTTTTCGAAATGCTTAAGGCTTTTGAAGGCTCATTTATATCGCCCATTTCTCCTGATCAATTAACGCCGATAAAACAAAGCTTTGAGGAACGATATCAAAGCTCACATGAACTTGGTTACGAGAAGCCATCAGCCATGACCCTCTCCATCTCTATAAATAATCGCCACGAATCAGATGGCATGTCTCAGCTATCATATTCTGGAGTTATCTCAGATGCTGATGCAGATGCACCAAATAGAAAGAAAAATCAAGGCAAAATAGGTAATTTTTGAGAATAATAGATATAATACTTCGAAGATGAATATTAATCATGGCTACTGGTTTAGAGCAACGCAATGAATACGCTGTTAGTGTACTGAGACGAGTTAGAGAAAAATTAGAAGGGATTGATTTTGAAAATAAGATACAAGCAGTTTCAGAACAAGTAATGGCTTTCCTATTATCCCCTTAGTCCGCTTTTTTATTAATGTAGCTCTGATAAACCAGGTCTCGAATGCAATCAATGAAGCGATGAGTATAGATAATCTATGCGCGATGTATGAAGGCTGGACACCCTGGATATAATCCCCCTTATCCTTTAGTTTCCATCCACCAAAAGGTATTTTTGATTTTCTTCTAACAGCAAGATAAAATTCTTGGGTATGCAAGTGAATTCAAAGATCTTGGTGGAATGTCATTATATAATACAAAAAATATTGAAAGTATTAAACTATATAGAAATTTGACTGGCAAATAAGAATAGTAAGAAAATTACAAATATACCTAAAAGTTCTAATAAATTATTCAAATGAAAACAACAAAGAACGAATATAAAAACGAGAAAACAAGGAAAATATCCCTTCATTACAGATATATATTCAACTTGGACACCAGCGTCTGTCTCATCCAACACAATTTTTGAGCTAGCTTGGAGTTGGCTTAAGATCCAATTGTTTTCTCGAATAATGGAGAGAGTCTTGTTTAATTTCACGAGACGCTCTTCCGCTAAGGCATTATCGTGGGTTATATCGTTATATGTATTTGACATTATATTATCTAATTCCAGCGCATTAGACGTGTTTAATGGCTAAATATATAAATTATTGTTAAAAGTTGGAAGAAACGCTATAATAGGTGAAGCTTCACCTCGACGCCTAATGGAAGTGAATTTCGCTCGATATAATCACTTTTATCCCCTCTACCAGAAGCCGAGGGTGAGCGCATATCTGAACGAATATATCGGTGGGCGGAATGCATCGTCCGTTTGATTTTTGAAAATTCATGACTAGTGCCAATATATTTGGGAAAAAGAGGAGTCCAAACTCTGGTTCCAGGCATCGCAGGTGTCTTAGGTGTATTAGTAGCTATATGTCGGTTCATTTTTCTACTATCGCTCTCCTTGCGATTATCACTAACATCGTCGCTTTGAGGTATTTTCAACTTGTTTTGATTTTTTGATTTAATCGCCTGATTGAGTTTCTGAGGATAGGGTGTCCATGCAGTAGTACCCGGCATCTCTCCTGCTGGAGGAACTAATGTCCAACTCATCTCAAATTTGTGTAAAGAAGAATCGCAGACAAAAGCTATTTAAAAATTATAGTTTTAAATATTTCATACAATTAGAAATAATATTCTTAATTACGCGAATATTTTAAAGCTATTGCGGCAGGCGATAAGCCACATTCGACTCTATTGTTACATTCTGGACTCCCTTGTGAAAATATTTTTGGCTTTAACAATAACGGTCAAAAATCTATAAACGATATATAAACGATATATAAATTACTGCGATAAATATGAGGAAAAATTTATTGAGTGATTTGAATACTCTTTAGAGCTTTTATCCAAGTTAACTTTAAAGATTACGGTACTCAAAAATAAGGCGCCTTATATACTACGCAAAATACTTAATGTACAGTATATTATCTCAGTAACCGCAGAAAGTTGAATCAGATAAAACACATAGTATTTTAGTAACTCAGATATACGAGATAAATACTATACTTAGTCGCTTGAATAGATACTCATACGTATCCATTTATATCACACCTGATTCCATCTATTAATAAAGCGCTGCCTAACCAAATAAACGCAAAAAGCCCGCTATAATTGAACGTAGCTAGAAAAGAAGCCAAAATAAATAGCTTTATCTTGTACGCATTTGCTTCGTAAGTGAGAAAGTTGAAATTGAAATTGTGAAATAAAATACATAATTATGCCTTGAACTACTCATGACAAAAGCTGACGTGCCAATTTGACAATAGAGTCAATTGACACGTCAAACTTGTGCTTGAGTATAAATACGCAATTTTTAGGATGATTCAAGTCAACAATGGCGAACGATACATTAGTCTATATTTCAGAAAATTCTAATGAGCAAAATTTCCCTATTAAATTCTCCTGTGTATCTGGTGAGATTGTATGGGGACAACTGCATACTCTCTTAGAAGGCGTGTCTACCAAGCATCACGATAATGCAAGGCCACCGCAAAACTGCCCTGTCGGCGGTACAATTGTCCAACATGAATTTCGCTTTAGGGCAGCTGCAAGAAAAGGGATATGGTTAGCAAAGAAATTATTTTTAGGTGGAGACCACATCGGTTTTATTGTGCATCATGAGGATATTGTTGCCGAAGATTTAATTCAGCAAGCCCATGATGTTGGCCTTTCTCTACATAATGAACATAGTAATCAAAATATTATATATATAAATCGATATGATTGGGGTTGGCATCATTACCCGAAAGATGCGCCGAGGGGTCCAGATCCGAATTTGAAATATATCCAAAAAAGCTTTCCATATGCGCAAGAAGACCTACTAGCAGCACGTTTTATGTTTGCTGATGCGTTGCATGCTTTTGAGAGTAAATGTAATGAATATGGAGTTCATCTTACTGTCTCCGGCACAGAATATGAACAAGGGTGGCTATTCTTTAGCGGTAAAAAGTCTGAAAGCTATCCTAATTCAGATGAGCTGATAGCAATGTTTTATGACGGTGCCTACACTGATCTTGGAAAATACTCTGGCATCCTACCAACCCTCTAGTGATGTGATAGTTCTGGATTCCTATAAAAGATTTGAATTTAATTTTTTATTGTCGAATAAAGAAATACGTTATCATTGGTTTATTAATAATCATTCTAGTAATGATTAAATAATAATGATAACGGTCAATTAATATTATTTCTTTCTTGGTTAGTCCATAATAATTAATTTACCTCGCGGTAGTTGATATGAACGATCATAACGACATTTCCATTAGTTTAAAAAAACAAAAGTTTGAACATGCCAAAAAAAAGCTAATCATGGTTGAGCTTCCTAACTCAATAATTTTGTGAATATATATGACATAAAATAGCTCAAGATAAATACAACAAAAAAAGAGTAAAAAAGTGGAATAAGACTAAGAATCTACTACTTCCATTGTGCTAACTCCACCCTGTTTTCCTTTATCTGTAGTTAGCCCAACAGCTGCTTCTGCCTCTTTTTGAGTATAAGGTTCTTCCTGGAGCAATTTTAACCTTTACAAAATAAACACGTTTCAAAAAACTTGTCCATTAGAAAAATATATTAATAGTAATCCATACCTCTTTTTATGCAATTTATTTTGCCTGTGTTCATCAAGGGCGGTTTGGGATTGAAAATGCCGACTAATAACAAAAGCCATTTTGTAAAAATATTACCAAAATATACTAGAAAGTTAAATACTCACGCGCAAGCTATGCAATAAAATTGACCCAGCCCCGGAAGATCAGGATCAATTGGAATTTCGTTGAATTTCTTTTGGTTTTCAGGTTTTAGATCCTCATGTATCTGGTCTAAGTGTAGAAAGAATTAAGAAATTACAAAGTTAAAGATACTATGCTAAACTTTTGAATAAAGAAAAGGACGATTTAAATAAATAAATAAATAAAACGAAAAGGATATCTTTAGTATAGCGGCGGGTCCGGAATTTTCTTGAGTTGTCCCTAATGCTTTTATGAGTTCTTGATCTCCTGATTCTGTTTATATAATATTGTCAATTTTATCACAATTATTAATAATAATAAACTAATGAGAGCTCTTACCTTCCCATGGTAATAATTGTTAAGAAACAAAAGGTAGTAAACACCTATTTGTTTTCAATAACAATGCAGTCACTCTCATTGTGGCTTTTAAACGCGTCCTAAAAGGCAGAAATTTAGCGTGAAAGTAATTTTTACCCTTAAGATTTTGAAGTATGTCAATAGTTAATATTACCAACGTTCAGATCCTCGACAATCCGACACCATTTCTTAATCCGTATCAGTTTGAAATTACATTTGAATGTATTTCACCTTTAAAAGAAGGTAATTTGTTATATCTTACTCATTCTTTATCTGTATAACGCTGGATTGCTCACCTCAACACAGATCTTGAATGGAAAATTATCTATGTTGGTTCGGCTGAAAATGAGGAGCTTGATCAAGTTTTGGATTCAATTATGGTAGGACCTGTCCCAGTGGGAGTAAGCAAGTTTCTTTTTACGGTAAAAAAAATTTTTGTACGTAATATTTTTCTCTAGTTAAATATGAGGTTGTAAATAGGCTGATCCACCCAATATCAAACTACTCCCGAAAGATGACATTTTGGGGGTGACCGTAATCTTAGTTACATGTTCCTATAAAGATCAGGAATTCGTCCGCGTTGGTTATTATGTCAATAATGAATATATCGATGAGGAATTGCGTGAAAATCCGCCTGCTGAAATCCAATTAGACAAGCTTTACCGGAATATCCTCGCTGAAAAACCTAGAGTAACGCGATTACCAATTAAATGGTAATAGTTTTTGTGTTTAGTTTGGATTATACAATTATTTACTGAATTTTTTATTATCCATCCCTAACCTCTAGGGACTCTCCGGACGCGGGAGAAGATAATGAGGGACAGGTAACAGTCGATTCTGAAGCTAATGACACGATAAAATCAGCAGAGCAATCAGAAAGTAGTCAGGCTATATCATCATAGTCCTATTTTCACTCAAATCTAATTTAATATTTTGAATAGCTTATGTTCTTATTTTCATTATTCCCTTTTTACTCTGTTTCCTAAATTTCTATTAATAAATATTAAAATAATTGCAGAAAAGCCATTTAATCTATTCATAAATTATAATATGCAAACGCACGAAGAGACATCTCATATGTAACAAACGTCGCAGCAGCAGCGGGGATCCTATTATACAAAAAAAACAATATACTTTATCGAAAAATTATAAGTCCGAATAACCACAAGTATTACGCTCTGAGAACTGAGATAATTGAAGTGTATACATATATAAATACAGTGAAGTTAGCAAGCATTGAATTCGAAAGAAAAAAAAGGAAATTACTTGTAGGGGAAAGACCACGTATAAATGCTCTAGCACCCTCTTGATGATATATCGATCGAATGGTATCTACAATATATAGCGCCCCACGAGGGGTATCTTTGGCGTGTTGGACCTAAATATTAAAAATCAGGCTTAATTGTCATATGTGATGAATTTTTTTATGAAAGAATTACCCGTGATTTCACAACATCAAGTGGATAGCAACACAACCAATAACTTATTCCCCCACATGCACCAGCAATCATTAAACGAGATGGTTCTAACTGCGAAGGATCTTCTCCTGGAGGTGTGAGTTTTCGTTTCATAAACTCGAATCCAGTATAAAACCCAGCATATCTAAAGGGATAAATTGATTAGTTTACTCTACACAATATAATATTACTATTGATTGACTTGGAAAAAAGAAAATTACGCTGGAGTTTCGCGTGCAACTGTAGCCCAAAATCCACGAAACAAACCTCTTCGTATACCTGCTTCAGCTATTAATTTTTTGGCGCAATCAATTGGACCGCTGTATACTTTCCTTCCTCCGTATTGGCCTTGCAATTTTACTTTGAGCAATTCAACAGGAGATGCCAAAATACTATTTATCGCACCTATTCAAAAAGTTTTGAATAAATATATTGCGCTCAACTTCACTATTATGGAGTACCTGCACCCGCACCAGCAATGGCAATTTGCCAAAGCCCGAGTACCTGATTTGGCTGTGCCTGTTGTATAGCTTTTAGCCTCGAATTGGCCGCAAAAAGCAACGCGTTAACAGCACCAATGCCCACCAGTGGACTCGCCATTCCTTTTTTTTTGGAACGAGGTCATTTTAAGTTATCATGCAAAAGAAAGAAATTATCCACCTTTATATAAACCACGCACACCCTCATATTTGAGAGTCTTCATGAAACAATCCAAAGGCCCCTTAAAGTGCCCTCCTTTGCCTTGAATTTGTAATCGCGTCTTCACAGTATCCAAAGGTTGACCTATTAGGCATTTATAAAACATTAAATTCATTCAAGTCAACTATATCGGGACTGATTAGCATATCTCATACCAACAATAACCTGTGCCATTCCAGCAAAACTTTATTAAATAATTCAATAGCAAATTAGTTTAATTATAACGACTTAATAAATTATTATAATATCCTTACTTGCCGGCAGCAAAATCTTTGACCACTTCGAGGGACATGTTGGTGTAGTGGTCAATCACTAAAATGCGCCTAGTTGTAACTGAAAATATTCATAATAGTTAAAATTGCGCAATAAAATGTGGGGATGACAAAATTGTGCAAAATATCACGTCACATATATAAAAGGTATATGATGAAATCCAACAATCGATTGACAGAGAGGATATACTGTTTATTCCTATGTTAATTTTTATTGAACTTTCTAGTTATAACGAAAATGGAGTATCAATGCACAATAGATAATGAATGATTTAGTAATATATGCATATTTGTTAATAATAAATCTAAGGAGAGTCAAATAGAGTTATTTTAGTTATGGATGAAAAGTTTTGAAATTTCAAGGAAATTCAATCAATCTAATTCGATAGAAAAAAATAGTAAAATGGAAAATAATTTTTTTTATAAATTTTTTATTAATTTTTTTATTTTTAAAAATTTTTTCTTATTTTTCGACTAATCGCATTCCATTTATTCGAATATTTTATACAATGGGCAAAATGATTTTTGAATATTCCTAATCCGCTTATAGCATACGATTTATTGTGCTTTCAGGAATTCTTAGTAAACTTATTTATAATTTTATTTTACGAAAAAGACCATTCTATTTATTTGATGAGAGCGTTGATACCAGTAGGAACAGTACAAGTACCTAGATGAGTCCGAATGAGATGTATTTGGCCATTTTCAGGGTCTATCCACGCAGCTTCACGTTGCTCTGTTGTCTTTAAACCAGGCTGAATAGTTTCCCATATCTTCTTCTTAGGGTTGAGCACAGCTTCAGGGGTACCTTCTTATAAAATCATCAAAATAATTGTTGAGTTGAGACTTTACAATAAATTGATTACTTGCAATC
Organism: Calcarisporiella thermophila; assembly: GCF_041956535.1. NCBI lineage: Eukaryota > Fungi > Calcarisporiellomycota > Calcarisporiellomycetes > Calcarisporiellales > Calcarisporiellaceae > Calcarisporiella > Calcarisporiella thermophila. Next base: position 634,127 of record NW_027192200.1, read on the forward strand.
GATAGTATACCTTCAAAACCCTCAAAGTACACCCGATCCCCAGGTTTAGAACCTTTAGGTGGATCAACTAGCTCAACCTTCCCCTCTGCCGTTGTTGCAGCTAGCACCATGGCAAATGATTTCACGCCTCGCATGCTTTTACATTGATTTTACAATTTAGCTTTGAGATTGAAAAAATATATATAATTGAAACGTACTTAACCGGCTTGAGATTACACACTAAAACCACATCTCTCTTTTGCATCTCATCTAGTGGGATATGATTCACTAATCCACTGACAACCGTGCGTGGCTCTTCTTCTCCACAGTCGATCTGCTCAACATACAGAGAATCGGCTTGAGCATGTTTTTCAGCTTGAATAATATGACCAACTCGTAAATCGATCATCGAAGGGACAATTTTAGCTGCTGCAATAATTGAAAAAAAATTAAATATTATATTAAATAGTCGATCAGAAAATAATGCAAATGCACCTGCTGATTTCTGATCATTTTTGTTAGCTACTTTGTTCTCGGCCTTTTTTGCTGCTTTCTCAGCCTTTTTGTTGGCTCGTATCGTATTAGAATCCTCTACCTTAACGGTTTCAACATTAACCTGAGTTTCGGGGACAGGGTTAACCTAGCAACATCAATTAATTTTCTGTACTTGTCTTGTACATTTCTCTATGATTGCCTTACTTCTAGGTTTTGATTCTCCATGTTTCTAGGCTTCTATATTGCGTTTGTTGACAAGTAAAGGTCACTTTAACCCGAGTATTTTAGTTTGTGGCTTAAATGATTCTGAACTGAATCAATACTTATAAATTTTATTGTTGGTTCAGTTACATGAATTGTTGCATATGGGTACAAGGCTATGAGAGTCTTGGCGGCCTACTTGACAGGAAACTTACTAAGTGTTTATAATATATATATTATGTGCGAAAAATAACCCTACAAAGATACTAATTCAAATGCAAAAATATATCCTTTTGTTTATAATATAAGAGTGCTAATCATGCTTTATGTATTGTGCTAACTAGACTTATCAAGAGAAGATATATTGATTCCTCTTGTCCCCAAGGTCTTGTGGGCACAATTTTCTCGCCGCATTCATAGGAGAATGATAAATTTATTGACTAGCTAAACTTATTCACAAAGAGAAACATAGTAATAGAGTTAAACCACAACCAAACTTTGGATTTAAATATATATAGTAAATTGACGCATGAATGAAATAATTCTGTCATTCTAATGAACAGCACATTTGATTTATTTGGATTGACAACAGGAACACGAGCAGCTTCCCTTAACGCATCTGTATCAGCAAATCATTATTGGAGATGTGCTAAATTCCAAGAATAGTGTCATTTCTTTGACTTACTGGCAAGCTCCAGAGGTGGTACAAGGGCAGGTATTTTGCATGGTGTTTATGTTAAACTTCTTATAGAGTGGTAAAAGAAAGGTTGATGAGAATTGTTTGAAGAATCTCGTGAATTATAACGGGTAGCCTTTTATGCTCTCAACCTCTGGTCACGTTCAATTTTTTTTTGTAATTCCTGAAGAATTCAAACTGCGTGCACTTATTAATATGTTAATAATTTATATTAGTTTATGATTTTTAACATCGCCATGTTTTTAGAAGATGTTGAGAGATTAAAAACTTATAGGCAGAATTTCATTAGCACTCTGAGAAATCGTCAGCTTCATCGTGCCTCAAAAATCAAAGGATTATCGTCGCCTAGAACCATCCAAAAGTACAAATCTATCGACCAAATTTCTAGCTTACTCTCTGAAGAAGCTGTCAGTACAATACTTGATGGGATTCTTTTTTCTTTGGCACTGATGACTCTTAATAACGTATGTTAGCAAATACCCAACTACCAGTCTACACGCAACGATTATGAGCAAAATTTTGTCGATTCTGGTGCAAGACCTCATAATTTTATTCGCGATACAGATTTACACGATCGATTCGATGAATATCCAAAGCTTAAGGAACTTACTCGACTCAAGAACGAACTTGTAGAAGCTCGAGCAACACCTCCTACATATCTCAAAGCCGATCTACGAAATTTTGACTTTAAACGGCTTGGTTGTAAATTTGATGTAATATTAATTGACCCTCCACTTGAAGAGTAAGTATATATTTCACCTCTATTGTAATGTATCATACGCTAAAATGTATAACCCTGTAGATATTGTCGCCGCTCAGCTACAGTGGCTGGAAAGGCAAAAGAATATTGGACATTCGACGAAATCATATCTTTTTTTTCCTCTTTTTATATTGGATTTTCTTTGATATATTCAATTAACTACCTATTCTTAACAAATTGTTTTTTATTACGGAGCCCTGCGAATAGAAGAAATTGCGGCAAACCCATCCTTTATTTTTATCTGGGTAGCAGATAACGAAGGACTTGATCGTGGTAGAGAATTATTATTGCGATGGGGTTATAGACGATGTGAGGATATTGTATGGGTGAAAACGAACAGATCATGGGAAGGTAGCCACCTAATGGAATCCCGCTCCGTACTTCAGCACACCAAAGAGCATTGTCTGATGGGCATCCGTGGAACGGTTAGGCGAAGTACAGATGGACACTTTATCCACTGCAATGTCGACACTGACGTTATCATATCTGAAGAGCCATATTTTGGCAGTAAGATTTTATTACTTATACCAATTATGAAAAAATTTCTTTATCTCTATCAATAGGCACTCGAAAGCCAGAGGAACTATACCATATTATTGAACATTTCTGCCTAGGACGCAGACGTTTAGAATTATTTGGTGAGGTGAGTTAAAAACATATAACCGTACATTTTGATACGATCTATCTATTACTCCTTTGGTTATTATAATATAGGATTACAATATCCGCCGAGGTTGGTTGACTATCGGAAAAGATATATCCATCTCTAATTTTGATTCCAAGACGTACTCTTCCTATTTTCTCAATGATGGACATCTACTGGGTTCTACCCAAGGTATGTTACTCGCATTCTATTTATCATTGCCGCACTAATTTACATATATTAGATATCGAACTTCTGCGACCAAAATCGCCAACTCGAGACCCAAATCAAAAGGCAGGAAGCAAAAAGAAAGCTAACCAGGCTCTAGTTAGGGGACCACTTCATCCCGGTTTAATTGCATTGCAACCTCCTAATGTATCTGGTCTGAACTCTCCTTTTAAAATGCATATTCCACCTAGATGGTAGTAAATATTTTTCTATTTATTTCAATACTATGCGTTATCTTTGCATGTAAGGTGCAATACAGTACTTTTAAAATTGAGTGCTTTATAAAAGTAGTATGTGCCTTTTAATCCCTGGGCCTGATTAAAGTTTCTAAAAGTATGATTTCTATTTTGATATGACTGATACATGGAATTAGGACGAATTTGTAAGAAAACAGTAGTAGAATTACGAAAGTTTGCTATGAATTATTTTGTTTTGCGTTATTGACACAATATTCTGAAATGGCATATAGGCTATATAAATAATATTTCGACACATACCATCACCGGATATATGGGTATAGTGATACACAGGCGAGGGGAAATTGTCCTTGAATAAGTTCACTTCTTCTCCATGCAAACGAGAAATCGTCTCTTTTCGTTATTACCCTTATTTTTTTAAGACCTCTTTCATTGCACTAGACCAACTAAATATAACAAATTGGAGAGGTTGGCTCTAAAAGAAGACATTTCATCCAGGGGGAAAACCCCTTGGACACGATACCGCATCGTCTTTGGCTCCGGTCGTGAAGGGACGTTGCCCTTTTTTTAGACTACTACTTGCGCCCGTTTTAGATCAGTTTTCCAACGCCAAATTGTGTAATGGAAAGAATGGCTTTTGGGTTTATATAAATAGCCCTAGTTTTTTGTACAGATCCATGGAATTGAACTCTCCTTCATTTGCACTTTTCCTATTGACTCTCTTCATAATACTTCACTTTGATTACTCAGCCAAGAGGGCGACAACCCTTCTACTTATAATTTACCGATCTTTATGAAGTGAATATAGAGTGGCCCGAACTTTAATATTTATTTCAAATTAGTAAATATATGTTTAAATATTAAGAGCAATGAAGAGCATGGTTAAAATGAGACATTGGGTTCCCCGTTGTCTAGCACTCTGCGTCTACACCTGGCTTCAGTTGATTCACTCGCAAACAGTAGAATAAGAAATAGAAAAGCACGCATGCTAATATGCATAAGTATACACTATAACACAGTCTATCAATAAACGAAGCTGGCGCTTGTGGCTATACCGCTGCAAAATCGGGGCCCGGCCGGTTTTCGAGAGGCTTCAGGGTCTTGCGTTTAATGAATTTGTAGAATTCACCAAACGCAATAAAGAAGATGTCAAGGCCAAGGGCCATCCCCCATTCCCAGGAGATACTTAGCATATGGAAGCCTTTAATGGCCACCTCGGGTACATACAAGAGAACGAGGATAGAGACCACGTCGAAACAGAACGTGCCAATCACCACGCGCGATCGCAGCGTTTTAGAAATGCCTGCCAAGTCCCACTCCATTTGACGGTAACTCCGGCAGTGGATCATGATAATGAGCAATCCAAACAAAAGGGTGACGAGCAATGAACTACGTGCGCGGTAGATCGAGTCGCAGGGGCCTTGTTCATAGACAGCGTCGCAGTCGACACCAGCCACTCCGTGACCGACGGCGTAGAGTGGAACAAAGTAGGCAATGGCGCTGAGGAATGTCATGCCGAATGTATAGACCAGGGTATCAAGCAATATTTCGCGATTGAAGAGGCTTTCAGTGGGGGGCCGTGGTGGCTCCTGCATGACAGTCTTAGAGGCGGGTTGGACACTGAGGGCACCGGCGGGCGGGGTGATGGCAATGTATAGGTAAACCATCTGCAGGGTGGACAATGGGGCAATGACCTTGTTTTCCGGGTCGCGCGCTGCCAGTCCTAGAAGCACCATCGCGGCGATAGTAGCCAAGCAGATCCAGTAGTAGAGAAGAAATCTCTGGATGTTCTGATAAATTCGGCGGCCCTCGGCGATGGCCCGTAAGATCGTCGCAAAGTTGTCGTCGCTCAGAATGATATCAGAGGCTTGTTTCGCAACGTCGCTGCCGTTTTTACCCATGGCGATGCCCACATCGGCAATACGGAGAGAAGGAGAGTCGTTGACTCCGTCGCCCGTCATGGCAGAAATGTTGTGGCGGCGCGCGGATGCCTGGATCATCTTGACTTTGGTTTCGGGCGAGCAGCGCGCAATGACGAGCGGGAGTCGCTCTAGCCTGTCAATGTCCTCGTTCGACATGGCGTCGAATTGCGCCCCAGTCATAACAAGTCTTCTGATTTGCTCAGCCGACATTGTTCTCTCGTTAAGGATGTTGATCTCCTTGGCGATGGCCACGGCTGTGGTTTCGTGATCCCCCGTCAACATGTGGACCGAGATGCCGGCACGATGCGCCTCCTCGATGGCCGGGCGGGATTCGGGGCGGGGGGGATCATAGATGCCGGTGAGGCCAAGGAATTCGAGACCATATTCCATGTCATCCCGAGACAGCTTCTTTAGGTGATCGTGTACCTCGTTCACAGGCAGATCCACCTTGCGACATGCCATGGCCATGACACGCAGTCCTTTGGAAGCCAGCTTCTCGACCGTATCGAATACATCCAGCTTCGCCTCCTCGTCCAAGTTGGTGCAGAGCGGCAAAATGCGTTCCGTTGCCCCCTTTGTAAACAGCATTAGCCGGCTGTTCGACCGGTCTAGGTAGAGGGTCGACATGCGCTTGATGGTTGAGTCGAATTGGTACTCAACCAAGAGCTCCCAGCCCCTCTTTGTCAGCTCGGGTTTTCCCATGTTAAACTTGTGAGCAAACACTTGAAGGGCGACCTCGGTAGGCGCACCATTGGAGATCCAATCGTCTGAACTCGTACTCGAGGACACTTTATCGTCTTTCTCCTCTGCCATGTCGCTCCCACTACTCGAATCCCTTCGATGAATGCTTGACATGTTACAGAGCGCTGCGCAGAGAACCATTTGCTCGAGATCGGGTGATATGGCTACCTTATCGACTAACTCGCCGTTGGATGAGTCGACTACCTTGTCCGAGAGATCATGCGTGCGATAGATGTCGCCCTCCGGAGCGAGGCCATTCGGGGTCGCGTAGAAGTAGCCCCCTTTGGGGGTCCAGAATCGGGTCACCACCATTTTTGCGAGAGTGAGGGTCCCCGTTTTGTCGGAGAAGATGTGGGTGACGGAACCGAGCGTTTCCAAGACTTTTAACTTACGGACGATGGCCTTTTGCTTCGTCATCTTCTGACCCCCGACCACGAGGGTAACGGTCAGCACGGTGGTCAACCCACCCGGAAGCACGGACAACGCCGCAGATAGGGCGTACATGGTCACGTCATAGCTGGTGCTGAACTTGACGGAGGCGAACACGATGAAGAGAAAGAGCAGCGACGCGATGAGCAAGACGATGTACATTTTGTTGAGGCTTTTTTGAATACGTGTGCGGTCATTGTCGCTGGTCTCGCTGAGTTTAGTCGCAACTTTGCCAATTTCCGTATGCATGCCGGTGGCGGTCACGATCGCTCTGCCGCGGCCCTTGGCAACAATGGAAGAGCTGTAGACCATATTGACGCGATCTCCAAGAGGCTCGTCTGACATAGGGCAGTATTCAGAGTTAGCACATGCTCTGCTCCCTTACCCTCCTCCCCCCCCCCCCCTTAACTGCATGTATAATAGGCTTGGCACATACCTTTTTGTTTCAGCGTGATCAATTGTTTCTGGACGGGTATAGATTCGCCCGTCAGCAGTGCCTCGTCAAGTTCAAGGTTGGAGATGTAGAGGAGTCGCGCGTCTGCAGCCACGGAGTCACCCTCCTTGACTAGAAGGATATCTCCGGGGACGATGTCCCGGCTGGCCACGGTCTGCTCTTTGCCATCCCGCACGACGTCGGCCACTGGGGACGATAGATTTCGGAGGGCGGCGAGGGTTTGCTCGGCGGCATATTCCTGAGAGAAAGTGAGGGCGAGATTGAGGAGGGCGATGAAGATGAGGACGGATCCGGCTGCAAAATCCATGATGACGTAGCAAGCGACACCGATCGCAATGAAGAGCCAATTCATGACATCCAGGAGCTGGCGGAGCAACACCTTGACCCAAGTAGGGCCTTCATTTGAGCTCAACTCGTTGGCGCCATATTTAGCTAGGCGAGCGGACACCTCAGCCGAGGAGAGCCCCTCGCTAAGCGATGTGTGAAGAGTGGTGGCGACCTCGTCAACTGACAGAGTGTGCCAATCACGGCTGTCCTCTGCATCGCGGGACATTTTCTTAAGGGTTTATAAAAGAGGAGAGTTAGGAAAAATAAAAAAAGAAAGGCTGAAGACAAGACCTTTCCCCCGCCCAAATCCATACCTTTATATATATATGACAAAAAAATTCAAAACATCAAAACCCGCAATATGGTTGGATTGCACAGAGTTCCGAAATAGAACACAAAGATACAATAACCGGAAAATGAGGAAAGGCTAGTCCCCCTGGACAAATCTCCCCTATTAGCCCACTGCTAGATCATCCAAGATTTCCATCTTGGGGAATAAGTCATATTGATAATTTCCAAAGAAACTTTGATGAAATGGTCGAACTCAGACACTGCTTCCGCCTCTTTCGAGACTCGAAGCTCGCGAATATCGGCGAGATGCCCGGTCACGCTCGCGAAGGTTGTCCTTCCACTCATCCAAGTCTCTTCCTTTCCATCTTCTCTTATTTTAGTCTTTTCTCAAACTGCTAATTTAATCTCGGCGCAATACCCAGTCGCAATCTTTGTTTAGAATGTTCTCAGTGTAAAAAGACTGGGCTTACCATGATGACCGGCGAAGAAAATTTTTGAAATTTTGTTATTAATAGCCCAAATATGGTCATTTTCCATTGATTTGACTTTTTTGGTTAAGGGGATTCGGAGTAATCCAAGGTTGCGCGATAGTGTCGACATAGGAGAGCAGCTCCTCTCATGGCTATGAAAATTTAATAGCCGAATAAACATCACTCGCATCTCGCTCCTCTCCGAGATGATTCTCTGCCAAGGCTTATCACAATTCCTTTCCAAAATGCTCATATCTATGTAGACCTGGCCGCCCTTCCAATGACCCCTTCCATTCGTACCATCTCCTGCATTTGGTTCATTGTATCACAGAGCCTCAAGCGCTGCCGAATGGCTAACCTTCCGGAAACCCACTGGTTTTCCGAGTAGCCGAAATGGCTGAAGTCGTTGGAGCAAAGACCCACTACACGAGCTGGCAAGCATGAGCGTGGCTTGGTATTCTATGCGGAGGCAAACGCTTTCCTCGGCATGTGGTAAACACGCACAAAGCCCCCTTGATTTCTTTCGCTGAGTCTGGATGGAGAGTGCTTGAAAAAAGGCACCCGTTCATTCAACTTTATAGATCCCGCCATCTGTCTCAATTCTCAATCCTCGTCCCCGTCGCAACCTCCGCTTGGAATCTGCCTGGGTTTCAACCTGACAAAAAGAGGCCTCCCCTCCAAAAAAAACCCCCACCTTCAAACCTAAACTTTGAGCAAGCCTCTTGCTCGGCATCGCGATCCGAAAACCTCTCTTCTGTTTTCCCCGTGGGCAAATCTTTCAATGGAGACACGCTTGTTCGCGTCAGACCCGTTGCAGTCGGAGGGGACGAGCAAGAGGGAGAAAAGGAGGAGGAGGGGGGGGGACGAGAAGGAAAAGATAGTGAGGCTGGGCGCAGGGATCATTGACCCGGGAGCTGATATGAGGTTAGGATGGGGCGGTGGTTCGCATTCTCTAGACACGATCTGGCGGGCAACCGCATACGAGGGTCCTAAAGTTGGGCAGACGGCGAGTGACAGCGGGAGGCGTGCAGGCGCCAATGCTGCAAGCGTTTGGGGGGGGGGGGGGAGGAGCAGATTGGGGTGGGCCGCATTTCCGGGGAACCTGGGGGATGGGCCAGGGCGAGAGCTCCGAGAGTTTATTGCAACAGTTGGAGGATGGGGCGCGGCGTGCCTCGATGGCTGCGAGAGGCGGGATATTTTGCGACCCCTGGACAGGCTCCATGATGGATGCCTGTTTCTGCGCTAGTTCGTTGACCATTGGAATTGTTAGGAGTCATGGGCAGAGAAAGCGTGGCGCTTCTCGACATTTCCATTGGAAATGGTGCAGCCTGTGGGGACGAAGAATTGACGAGCTTATTCCTGTCCAATCCAGGCTGCAATTCATTCTCGACAAGAACCGGCGGCGGCGCCATTGGCTTTTCCTTTAAGAAAGCAGGAATAGCAATGGAGAACGGCTCGCCCACCTGGCTCTCCCATTCGTGGTCCATTTGTTTGACGAGAGCGCGGAGCTGCTTATTTTCATCGTGCAGTCAGCGAGCAAACAGCTGCCAGTCGAGGAGGCGCTGGCTCTAGCCCTTTTCGTAAAGTTGGAGGCGTTGCTCCAAGATCCTTGACGTAGTTGGAGCGGCGTTCGCGGTAGGCTCGCTGGTAGATGTGGTTCTTGAGTGCGCGTCGCTGATCCGAACCCTGCAGGCCAATGGGGGGAGGGAGAGGAGGAGCGGCAAAGGTTTAACGCTAAAGGCCTTGAATGAAGGGGGAACCGAGCTGATCTGAGCCAGGCCTGGCGAGAGAGCTTACACATGGAAAATATTGATATTATCAAATATTTTCCATGTGCGATTGGTTGATAATCATAACATTTCAGGGCTGTATTTGCCCATTTATTAAAATATATAGAAATATGAAATTACGGATTGGTACGTATTGGGTTTATCTCAGTAACTAACTATCAATGAAATTTAAGGTTACTTGTAATATTGTTGGTAATGTCTTCAACTTGCCCAGGTGTGAAATTTAAGGGTATATTATAATATAAACTGTGGCCAATCAAAAATTTCTTTTAGTTGATTGATTCATATCAGGAGTCTTATCTCTTTGCTCCTATTAGTCTCAAGAAAATTTCAGAACAATTTTCCATTCTTTTAAATCCATAGCTAGTTCCTTCAAGGGTTTTTTATTTTAAAATCTAGATTCTACCAGCAATAATTTTAATGGCCACCGCTGATACGAAAAAACCGCTTGTTCAAAAACCACTTGCTCCACGTGGTGCACATTTTGAATCACATTGGAATGATCCACCGCACGTTATATTCCAGAAGAATGCTTCCATTAATAACAAAGAGATACAAGAAGACGGAAACTTTGTGCTTGAGATTCTGAAATCCTCGCTTAATTCACTTAGAGAGAACAAGATACAGACACGGATACTAGATGATACAGAGAAGCGCTTATCACTCTTGTTTACATCAATTGAAAAGGGGGAATTGAAACCAGAATTGACGACATCTCTGTCTGAATTTTCAAAAGGTCACTAATTTTTCTCTACCACAAATTTATTTGTATTAACAAGTTTTTTGTACTTTGCAGCCATCAAATCTGGAGACTATACCAAAGCAAACGATGTTGTAACACAACTTATGGTGGGCCCTGATTTTGCTACTGACGGTCGATGGATATTAGGATTGAGGCGATTGCTAGACCTCTGTAAAGAGAAACGCATTGAAGGATGAAAATAGACTTTTTTTCGTTTAAATATTACATGTACAATCCTTTAACATTTCTTACTCGCGATGGGAATCTCAAGTAGACAAGCTTTAACCAATTTCTAATTTCAATGTTAGCCAAGAATATTCTACTACTCTTAATAGATACATAACAAAATTTCTACCTTAGTATCCGTTTCTTCTATAGCCAAATATGCGTTGAATACAATTGCAAGAGACAAAAATATTTTAAGCACATATAATATATACAGGCAGTATTTACTGATTGGAGACATATCTATCAAAAGCATGAACACTAAAATGTGTACTGGTAAATTTATCCTAGTTATCTCTAATTAAATAGCCAAATGGTATATTGGGATTAATGTTAATCTAAGACAAGCTCTCTTTCTAGAATAATGTAATAATTAAATCTTAATGAAATATCAAGAAGCCTAATATGATCTTGTATGTTACAATATGCCATTTGCAAACAAATGCCTAGTGAACTTTTGAGTTTTGAACCATTGATTGAAAAGGCGAGATCTCAAGCAATCATGTTTCTGCTGTAGGTGGAAACTCGAAATAGCCTCGAGCGAATATAAATATACAGTAATGGAACATACATACTCTTGTTTACTCTAAAGTGTCAGATTTACTCTATTGAATCCAACATAAAAATCTGGTTCTTCCTAAACAACATGGCCATTTGTGTTTTACATAAGATAACTTTAGTACAAGTTAGGACCTAGTATATTCTCATACAAGATTTTTACAAATTAGTAAAAATGTATCTCTATTAACGTTGTTCGATATCGTACACGCTCACTTTTTCTTTCCTGGATTTCAGAGTAAAATCGAGAATTTATTCTCAGCTGAATGAAATCGTTACGTCTCTAAATTCGAAAAAAGAGACACGATTCATCGATAATTCGAGTACAATGTCTACCCCTCAACGGAAACGCATTCGGACCATCTCCCCCACACGCTCTACCCCAGATTCCAAACATCAGCGCTCTGAAAATAACACTTCCACATTAAAAAATGAGATAAAAGAAGAAGTCCCTCCCAATTGCTGGGGAATTCTTCGATCTCAACTACCAGGTTACGAAACTGTGTATTTGGGTTTGAAGGGAGACAGCGAGAGTTATCTGATTGGTCGTCATCGAGAGTGTGATATCAGGTAATAAGAGTTGTTATTGTATTTATATGTATGAAATTTTTTTAATTTGGCTAATTCAACTGTATAGAATAAATAAAAGTGAGGTTAGCAATCGTCATTGTCTTATCTATAAGGTAGATCTTTTAATTCAATTGTCTATTTTCCGACTCATCCTTTACTAATTGATTGCTGTCATTTGTTAAAGGAGAGTCGGAAACCAACACTTTTGGACGAAGGCAGTGAATATGTGTTAATTGAAGATTTAAGGTTTGACAAATGTTTATTTTTGACGATGAAAGATGAAATTTTCGTTAATTTGAGTTTTTATTTTCTTTTTATTAAGCTCCAATGGTACCTATATCAATGGAATTAGACTGGGAAAAAACAATAGGCATCGGTTACAATCTGGTGACAAAATTAGGCTTGCGGAGAGGAAGAGAGGCGACGAAAATGTCGAGACTCGAAGTATGTTTAAACTTCATACAATTTACAAGCTGTAAATACAACTCACTCAATATTTACTTGATAAGCCTTCCTATTTCAATTTCCTCCTCAAACCGTTCACGATAAAGATGAGAGCGTAAATATAAGAATTATTGCACAACGACCAACAATCTTATTTTTGCATCATCTTTTCTTTAATAGACCTTTGCAGCTCAATACGAATTATTACACAAGTTGGGCGAGTAAGTGCCCTATATATTTTTACTTGCAACGTTGATTTATTAGTTCATGTGAAAAACTAGAGGCAACTTCGCTACCGTCCGACTTGCTAAACATCGCAAGACCGGTGAGAGCTATGCAGTCAAGATTATTGAAAAAGCAAGATTTTGGGCAAAAGCGAAAGCTCGCCTAGCACTACAGCAAGAGATCAGCATTCTCATGAGTATTAATCACGTAATAATAATATTATTATAATATATATTTACCAGTTATACTTAAATTTGAATTTACCTCATATTTTATTTAGCCTTGCATAATTCGCATATTTGGCGTGTTTGACGAAGATAAATACCTCTATATTGTTCTTGAGCTGTAAGTATAACAATAATATCACAAATTTACCCGTACAAAATAGGAGGTTATAATAATATTTTATTAAATAGTGCCAATGGTGGAGAGCTCTTTGACTATGTTATTGAGAAACAGAAACTATCAGAAATTGAGGCCCAGCAAATATTTTTTCAGTTATTTTGTGCTATCAAGGTAGATATTTCAATTGATATTGGAGCCAACTCATAAAATTTTTTTAATACTTACGTATTGGAATAATAGTATTTACACGATAGAGATATAGCTCATCGTGATTTAAAACCAGAGGTATAATATTGAAATTTTTCTTGATAAGAATGTGTTATTATACATTATCATTAAAATTTTTCAAAGAATGTATTATTTGCCGATAGAGATCGTCTTAAGATACAAGTGAGCGATTTTGGACTTGCCAAGATAGTAAGCGAGCAATCTTTTCTTGGGACTTTGTGCGGGACACCAGTTAGTTTCTTTATTTTCCTATGCTATTAGCATATTATTTGATTATTTCTCTTTAATATCTATAGAATTATGTTGCTCCCGAAGTGCTTGCATCTACACACAAGCGCCAATATCATAAGCAAGTTGACATGTGGAGTCTGGGGGTAATTCTTTACATATGTCTATGCGGCTTTCCCCCATTTAGTGGTTTGTACTTGCTTTTCCCATATAAAGAAGTGAATATTTATGATGTAATAAGTAACATTAATTCTCTTAATTATATAGAGGAGCTAGCACCACCTCCATTGCAAATGCAGATCCGACAAGGGTTATATGATATGCCTTCACCTTACTGGGATGATATAAGCGAAGATGGTAGAAGATGCTTTTTTTTTGTTAAGCTAAATTTTACTTAATTTTTGTTTCAGCCAAAGATTTGGTTAGAAAATTGCTGACAGTTGATCCAAATAAGAGGATTACAGTCGAGGGAGCATTGGTATGTTTTTCTTATAAATTTTAGAGAATACCTCATGTCTCGATACTATTGCCCAATTTTTTAATAGGAACACCCTTGGACACGGAAAGACGTAGTTTTCTTTATATTACTTTCACATATACTCTGTTCTCATCCTCTATTTAAATTTTTCACAGTTTTCGAATTTACGGGATAAACAGAGTAGCCTTCCCGCGGAATTTTTACAAAATTTGAGTCGTGAATTCCAGCGATCTGAAACCTCGCAGCAGGATACCGATTTTAGCACTCTCTACGAGTCTCCAAAGGTTCCAGGGTTAGATGAGAGGGATGAAAGGAAGAGTTTTCAGCCGGAAGTGCCATTGACTAGTTCTGAACTTGTTGAGAACCATACTCCCTCTACATCTCCAGGAAAGATAACAACCAATCGAGCTGAACTATCTGCTCTCCCTCAGAGCATTATCCAAAGTTCAGTTGTGGGAGAAAAAGGTCCATTTGCAAGCTTGGATGGAAGTTTAACTGAAGATTAAAAAAATTTTTTTTTGAAAACACTTGAATCAGTGCTTTAAATATTATCTTTATATAATACAAGATTTGGAAATCTCTATCCAATATTATATGCATTCACCAATGATCCAAACTTGTATAAGTTGCTCGAATCCCACTTTGCTTTTCTTTTCTCCAGCGCTCAAACCAAGCACGCATAGTCGCATGGTTGCTTACGTTCACAGTGGGAACAATACGATGAGCATCGATGGCAGCAATAAAAGCAGCAAGCTCTCGGAAACTTGAATGCTCAGAATAGGGAACTGATACGATACCAATCTGATATCCGCTTGGGCTCCGAGAAAGATTGGAAATTTTTAAAGAATAGATATTCGTTATATTGTCGAAGGGGGTTGAGGATGTAGTTAAAGGGGTATTGGAAAAAGACGCCAGAGGAGAAGGTCGGGTCAATATACTACTAAGACTACCGGATTCCTCTTGGATCGAAGGAATTGGCTGATTCGATGGAGGTCGGAAGGCCCAGCCAGTCGGACGAACTCCTATTACAGACGTAAACCGCGGTTTGAGAGATTCTATAGGACATATGTAAGTATCGCTGTTTTATTAAGCATAGCCGTTGATGAGAGCAATGATCACCTATATATTCAGTCAAATTCTTTATAGCACAAATTAGTAAACTAATTGTAGTTTGTGAAGCAGTACAAAATTTAGCAATAAATACAAGCTTAATCACTTACCTCCATACGAATAGCTTCAAGTTTCATTACATGAACACATGCTTCGCGTGGGTCTTGCGTTAGCATTGAGTTAAGTTCCGGATTGTCCAAGCATTCAAGTATATGACGTTTCGAGGTTGTTACATATATTTTGCTATTGAGGGCTTTAGCGACACCGAGAAACATTTTCTCCTTTCCGATGAGATAAGTGCCAACTACTATTAGTAATTTGCACCTACTTGAGTCGAATTCAGTATTCTGATGCTCTTTTTCTATCTTCCCTTTCTTAATCCAGGATGTAAGAGCATTGTTTTCCGGTTCACCTCCAATCTTATTACTATTAATCGTGGAATGCACTAATTCGATCACGGCACGCACAATCACCTCTTGAGCTGGAAATATATAGCGCGGGTTTAAATAGGTAGTATCCAAGAATAGAGTGTCCAAAGGAGGATTGAGAGGCTGAACCAGGGAAGGATGAAGTATCTGTCGTGGACATGCGCGGAAATCGCCAGTATGAAGATGTCGTGCAACTCGATTATCCTTGGTTTCGTAAGAAAAAAGTATCATGCAAGAACCAGGACAATGGTTTGCATCGATTAAGACCACATTTACATCTTCGATCTTGCACACTTGATCTAGAGGAAGAGGATGAATAAAACTAGGATTAACACCTATCTTGTATATCAACAAGTTCCTGTAGGAAAATATATCGATGATATATGATATTATTAATGGCTGATTTCCAAAAAAAAATTTCTTTAATACCTAGTGACATATGAGCAATAGATGGGGCCATGCTTCCACCCCTTCGACAATCCTCCATAGTGATCTGAGTGGAAATGGCTGTGTATGTAATATTATTTTTATGGAAATATAAATTACAGGCGACAAAAAGAGGAGAGCTGTAAACGATGCTTACCTCAGAAAGTAGCCGGTTACCCCAGGGATTTTACCATAGGAGAAAGCATCAACCACGAAACTGGTACCTGAAATTGACGTACGATATTGTTAGGCTAGCACTAAAACATATAGTTATCTTCAGCATTTACCTGGAACTCTTTTATAGAACGGGCACTCTCTTTTTTTGCCTTTACTACTATAAGCCGAACTCATCACAGGCTGTTCCATACTTTCGATAGAGTTTCGAAATAACGTACTCCAGAAGCCAACCGTGGTCTTTTTTAGCTGCTTTTCTTCGCCTGTCTGAATATCCAAACAGCGATTAACATGGATATCAATCTGCTTCTCCTCCATCCCTTGTAGAGAAGAGTTGCATACTGGACAAATACAAATGGCTTCATCGTTCAATACAGCTGATTTTCTGATATTTATATCGGGTTCCCGCAGTTTGTTATCTAAAATAGTCTTATTGACGATTTTTTTTGTAGATTCAGGGTCGGATCTGGCGTCGATGTTCAGTTCACCAGTGTTCGATTCTGATCCGCTTTCCAGGTTGTCTAGATCAAGTAATAAATTTGCCATCATATCTGAATCATCATCGTTATTTCCCGAATCTCCTTGATCTTGCTGGGTTGAATGCGATGTTGAGGGAAAAGGTGAAAGTGTAACGACATTGTGATTAACAGTTGATCGTAGACAAGTGGAATTTTTCTCTGTGAATGAGAGCGTTTCATTATAAGTCATTTGACATTGTGATAAAGTAGGAAGCGGGAGAAAGGGGCTGTTTTGGGTTGAAGATAGAGTGCTATCTCTCTCAGCTCTACTTGCGTTAGAAAAAAAAGAGAGAATGGTGGGCTGCAGACAGTTTTGTGAATCATTAGATCTTCTGGAGGGCTTTTTAACTCTGCCCCGTATATTAGTTGAAGAAATCTTGCGTTTGCTGACGACGGAAGAATTTTTTGCAGACGAAGACGCGCTTTGTGATTGACTCTGTTTATGAAGGTTGAAATCGTCTTCTGGGAGCTCAGGCATTTCATTTGCGCATAATAGATAAAATATAAAAGACTTGCATGTATTGATTATCTGTCACAATATCTTATTCCTACTTAGGAAACCACGATATAGCAAAGCCTTGAAATTAGTATTTTGAATCGTATTATATAACATTGTCCTAACACATACTATTGCATTTTTATCCAATGAATAACACTTGAATATAGTAATGGAATAATGATAAAGAGAGTAGTTAAATATTATCTGCACTCTTTCCCAGCTCAAGTGCAATATTGACATGGAATTTGCCACCGCTTGCAAATGAAGCTTAATAATTATTCTATAAGTCTTATCTTTTATTTGGAGATTAAAATTCTACCATACTGACAATGAGAATGAACAAGAAAATTAGGATCTAAGTTTATCAGATGAAAGTCAATGTTTATTATTTAATTCATCGTCTTGTCAGTTGTCGATTATTTCTCAGATCATTTGTTTGAAAAATAGAAAATATATTTAGGGATTTTGTTAAGGTCATAACTGTAAAAATATTAAAGGCTAGATTAAATTGCTAAAATAAAACCACAGTTTACATAAATGATAGGAATAACAGGATAATACAAGGTATGAATCAATAGTAGGGACTATACTCTCAGACTCTTCCGCCATAACCAATGCCAATTCCTTTGAGGTGTATTTGGAGTAGATATAGTTTGCGGGTCCGTGGTTTCAGTGTCATGGTCTCTTGGCTTATTTGCAACCGTCGAAAGTTCCGCCCAACCATCAAGCGAAAGCTGACTTTCACCTGAATATTTGTCGCTAGCATATTTTTCATCTTCAGTCTCTTCCTGCTTTAGCTGATTGCGCTCTTCTTCCTTTTCTTTCAATATATCTTG
Organism: Calcarisporiella thermophila; assembly: GCF_041956535.1. Lineage (NCBI taxonomy): Eukaryota > Fungi > Calcarisporiellomycota > Calcarisporiellomycetes > Calcarisporiellales > Calcarisporiellaceae > Calcarisporiella > Calcarisporiella thermophila. The sequence continues at coordinate 651,785 of NW_027192200.1, forward strand.
TTGAGGAGAGAAAATAGTCTCATCAAGTGTTTCCTGCTCTTTCCACTTCTCTTCTTCTTCACTGCTATCTTTTGAAGCAATCAAACTAGATGATGCTGAGGGTCCCTCCGATGCGCTAGCAAACTCTTCTTCGTCCATCGTCTCCTCTGCCTCTTCATCGTCGGTTCCAAAGGATGCGATTGCTTCAAACAAGTTATAGGCTATTTTCTTGGCAGTTTCAAAATCAAGATTCATTGTGTGTAGAAATGTGTTATATTGGAGATTGAAAAAAGTGGGATAAAGAAAGGGAACAATCTTTTTCTTTTTTATATGTGTAATTGTTTTTCGCGATTCAATGACTGTCAGCATTTTATTTGACAGTCACAAGATCCATGCCCAATCGGCATAAGGTATAAGAAATCTGAAATTTATGTTTCCTTATCTAATTAAATTTTGTCCACGATCTCATATTGAGACCAATTCAACTAGAAAGCATTTTTCGTCCGCATTTAATTTAGTAGCTATTTATCCCTTGTACAGTAGTTATTCTTGGATAAATTTACTATTACCCTACATTACCCACAATATGATATTTCTTACAATTACACCTATATATTCATTATAGCATAGGTTGAAAAATAATAAAGAACCACTAGTCCCATTTTTTAAATATCCTACATTCACTCCCCTGTTCAATATCACCTTATCAAAAGACGATAGCATTTCCTTTTGACCAATTATTGCAAATGCTTCTTAATACTCGGAATCATTTGTCAAATTCCGAGCAGCTGACTAGTGTCATGTTCTCGCTAATAGGCTGCAGGTTCCTCCAACTCTATTTACTTATCACTCTGATTGATATCTCCATGGAGGATTCGTAGGATTTTCCAACAATTGTGCCTGAAAGCAGCATCAAATAATGATTTCTTATATGGAAATTCTCAGCTGGAAAATGAGATTGATATCCACCTTTCCCACACGTAATGATTAATTTCAATATATTTGATTAGAACTTCCGGATGGCTAAACTCACTATTGAAATAGCATACTAAAAGTATATATCATAGTTCAGTTGATGTGTATTTAATTTTTGCATTAGCTATATTCTTTGTCCAAATGCTTCTTTTTTGCAAAGGTTTGTTCAAACACATGTCTTGCATAAAAATTGGAATATGTAGAAGATGAAAGCAGAATAGTAAGGCAAGTTAGGAGGTATCCGTCTCAATTTACTTCATTAGGATTGTAAAAGGGAAAAGATGTGCGGATCGTCTAAATCCCACAATTCAGACGGGAATTGAGAATCTGGTAGGGCGGCCGTAAGTATTGACCGGGCTCAATTCCAGTCGCCCAAAGGATTTATTCCAATTTAAAATGGCGGGCGGAGTGTTGGATAGCCAAGTCACAAGGGAAATGATATGATCAGTGCAATAATCAAAATGAGTTTCTTTAACTGTGTGCAACATCAAAAGAAGGACAATACCCACGCAGGCCAATTTTATTTGAAACAGAGTTCCCCCTTATTATTGCATGCTATTGATATCTCATATAACCCCCCATTCCTCTCCTTTTCTCTCTCTTCTTTTTCTCATATATATTTACATATGTCCCATATGCATTTCTAGCCGTTTCATTTACTTTTTACTCTCCAGTCTGTCATCTGCTCATTCTCCCTCATTCCTTGACAATTCTCTTAGCAAATCCATTTGCACAACATAATCAGTTTTCTTTCATAATAATCGGCAACTGTTAAAAGGTTCCCTCATATTAGCTCAGCTCCTCATTGCTTGTTTATTTCTTCAATTTTTCCCTTCTTTTTTACTGCTTTACTTTCATTCATTCATTTTTCAGGCTTTCTCTTCGCAACCCTAAGATATAATCAAGTAATCATGCGAATCATAAGGCTACAGCTGGGAACATATGCAGACCCAACCGGCACCAAACACGTCTTTTGTCTTTATCTCTTGCCAACATCTATAACACATTCCTCTACCAACTCCCTCTTCGCCTCTCCCGCATGCTATCGCTTACGTGATGTAGATGTCCTATTTTTCGAGGCAGCCCCTGGAAAAACGCTTCAATCAGAGAAAATACCGCGCGTGTACGTTGACCAACCAGGGCATTTATTCGTAGATCGTTGTGGTGAGCGCTATCTCTCCGCTTATGCTCTTGCGGAAACCGCCGTTAAAATGGGCAACTATCTGCTTGCTGAATTTTGCCAGTTTTCCCGAGCCGACTTCTACTCAGGTACAGCAGACCGCTTGCTCCAGACAATTCAAGGTCTATCGCGGCTACCCCTTATTGAGACTGAAGAGGAATTTAGCCCCGTCATCCCCCCAGAACACACTCCACTGCCCACACCGCCCTTCTCAGCGACTAACACCTCTGCAAATAAGATTCCTCGAAGAAATTCTAAAGATTGCTCAGATGAAGCTCGAAGTTTTGCTGAAAGTTCTATTCGTCGAATGGCAATTGAAGATATGCTTGATACCAATAATTCTTGTGTTTCCGCTCTTCATTCGCCTTCTGCACAGCATAACGGATGCTCAGTTGAAAAAGCTGAAGAGTAAGTATCACGTTAATTACGATTGATTATTTTCAACTATTTCTAATATATGTGTTATTTTCTTTCAGGCAAGTGACCGTTAAACAAGAGCCACTTCCAGATAAGCAATCCCCAGACAATCAAAACCCGAAAGATCCATCTGTCTCCCATTCCCTTAATCTTGGCTTGTTGCTGGACAACAACAATAAAGAAGAAGAAGGGAACCAACTCTTAAAACGACGCAAAATATCCCCACTCTCTATTGTTGCAAGTACCTCACCTGAACGGATGAAGCAGCTACAAAACACCCTCCGTCTTAAACAGCAACAGAAAGCCATTATCGAATCACGCCAACTCTTCCAACAAAGTAAAGAACAGCCATCACCCCTTAGCGCCGTTAATTTCCGACGTGCATCCGATTTAAGTGGTTTTAATGTTGAAGATGTTGGGGGCGATGGATCTAATGGACTCTTGTCTAAGAGGGCTCGCATCGCTACGAAAAGTCATAAGAACCTTAGAAATCTCACTATTTTTGCTCCGTCATATTCTGAGTCGCATGTTGGATTGCGATCTGCACCTCCACTTCGCATGGGACAGCAAGGAACTGGGACTCCTCGTTCCGTTAGTTCTAGAAAAGGTTCAATAATGGGTAGAGGACCTACGTCTGCTATACGTGCCTCAAATCCTTCTGGTTCACGTGCTCAACCATCACAACCACTTCAACAGCCACATCAATTATGGCGTGCTCCACACACGTCTGCAGCTTTCTCATTTTCTATTCAGGATCCTCGCACTGCTATTCCATGCATTTCAGAAGTCGATGGACAAACATTTGCGCCTTACCTTGATTGCGCTTTATCCTCTGAGAAAGCTTCGCCTCCATCAGGAGACCATGACATTCATAATTCCGCAATATACAACCGACGTCCACACACTAGTGGAATTGCGCCTACCTCCCAATGTAAGGATTTGTCACCTCAAATGCCTTACGGAACAGGCCGTGAAAAACAGAAGAAAGGATTTCTCTCTCACTTCGAAGCCCTCTACGATAATATTGAATCCACACGCGCTCTTAAATCAACCTTAGAGGATCAAATTCGCCACTCAGCGACACTATTGCAAACTTTACAACAGTCTAGTGGCATGGTGGAAAGTTTGGTTCGTAGCAAATTAAAAGAACTCTTGGCACAAGAGTTTGGTGGAGAAGGTCTGAAGCCAATAGTTCAAGGCGAGTCTAAACTACAGGAGCAAATGATGAGCCTGGCCACGCGATTGTCCACGTTAGAGAACAAATTTGCGAATATATCTACTACACAACTACCCCCCTCTCCGTCCGAACCTTCTGGGGAACATACCCTAGGTTTAGAGGCGCAAAAAAATCGCGATTCCTTTGAGACTTTTGCCACGAAACTAGAAAGCCTGTATGATCGACTGGGCGTATTAGAGAAGAGGCTTGAGCAGAATTAAAACGTTTTAATTATTTTAATTTATAAACTCCTAATTCATAAAGACTCCACACTTATCACTTAATCTTTCTTGTTTGACACACATAATATTTAACCATATTTATAATTTCAAACTCGTATTTTGTTTTCTTCTATTTGGTGTGTTGTAATTCGTAGGGTGATGATGTGTTGTATATATAAAAGAGAGAATAGTTGTGCAGTGCAGCCGTTCACACTCTTTGGAAGATATTGAAATTTCAGATTTAATAAAGGAATACAGCTGATGTAATAAAGCTGACAATGAAAGTTAACGATGGCCAAATTCTGAGATTATATCAAGCGCAAAGTCTGGCGACCCTCCCAACTTTCTCCTTCTCGCAATTTGTGATAGGCAGCAACATTGCCGACCTCAACACATATCATATGCTTATATTCTTCGTCGCCAAAGTCCGCCATTTGCTTTGATTTATCCACCCACGGATTCCATACCACTAAATACATTAGAGTTATGAATGTAGTCAACTGAGTTAGATCGGTGAGTATATATTTACCAACATCCTTAAAATTATTCTTTTCTATCCTCATCAAATGATCACCACAATCTATTTCAATAGTGTTATTGTCAACTTTTTCATATACTCGATCGACTTCTTCGGCAATTGTGATTGAATCGCTTTTCTCTATACCCCGTTGAGCGTGTACTTTGTCGAAGAATGAGAAGTTTTTAAGGCCTCTAACTTTAACTTTAGATATATCCTATAAGAATAGAATGGATATGCTAGAGTCAAAGATGCAAATACATTGACAAAAAATATAAATACAAACCGAAACTTCAAAATACGTATGAAGAAGCGTATTGAACTCAAAAGTGTCACTTCCCTCATTCTTAACGTTCAGGCGCTGTGAGAAACTTCCATCAGAGGAGAGAGTAACAGTATAATGCAACCGAAATGAGTTGGGCCATAGATTACGATGCTTAGCTATTTGCGTGTCTTTCAAACCAAAACGAACTGAAATCTCTTTTTCGTTGTCTGTGAGAATGCCAAGGTACTCCCACGTTGAGATTCGGGCAATCCCTTTTGGATGGAGTTAGAATTGTATATTTTTTTTTCGTAACATTATATAATACCATGTTGTGGGAGGGCAGCCATTGGACTAGGTGCCTGAGCAACGCCAAATTGTGGGAAAACTATCGGTATACCTCCACGAATTGCCTTTGAGCCATCCAATATAGCATTTTTGCTAATAAGTTTATTAAATAAAATGTTTTTTTTTTGAAATCTTTATTCCACTGTACTGTAGAAGATTACCTGACCATTAAAAGTTCTCTCCCATCTATTTTCCAGCTCGTAACTGTGGCACCATATAAACTCACTTCAGCTGATGCACGAGCTGAAGGGAGTTCTAGAATGATTTTTGGAGAAGATCCCTCGATGTTACGAGCAGGCATAGTGTTTTTAAAGATCGATTTGGAAGATTTGTATTAATCGAAGAAAGGTGATGGAGAGCTAGATAACAATTGATTAAAAATACAAAAATTGGCACGTAAAAATGATTAAATCGAGTTCGGCCACATAGGATCCCTTCGATAGCATACAGTCACATCTTATGAAGGGTTTCCAAAATGGAAAACTGAATTTTTACCGATAAAATCGAAATTATTGAGATTCTAACACCACTTTATTGTTTCTTTAAAAGAATTCGAAAGGAAAAAAGGAATTTTTAAGTCTGAGTTTTCTTATAATTTTTTGCTGGTCGTTTAAAAGCAAGATCTAGAAAAACATATTTGCGCCACGTTAAACCCCACATAGGTTCTTTAGATTTTTAGAGTGGAAAATCACACGTTTTCTCCATACACTCTATCCTTTTTAATGGAGCCGAAGAAAAACACGTCAAAACGGTTTAGTCTACTACGCCTTGGAAATCATAAGGATGAAGAAACGCGCCGTCGTAGTTGGTCGCCGTCCTTAAACTCACCTACCAAACCTCTACCATTTGGTGCCAAATCAGACTCATCTGAGGCTGAATCATCTCCAATCCGCGAACAACATGCAACTAGTATGCTTGTTTTCAATGCAACTCATCTAGCTCGTACGCTTACTTCTTCTTCTGGTGGTCGAAGATCTGAAGACAATTCAGATCAAAATCTCCAAGAACCCCAAATTCACTCACAGTCTCAACCTCAGCCTCAGTCTCAGTCTCAGAACAATCAAACTAATCCGACGGTTGATACCAATAAACGCAATTCTAATTCGGATCAAACTGAGCTGTCACCAGATGCTGATGCTGATGCTGATGAACTTGTTCAACTTGCAATTCAATACCACGAGAAAAACGAACTTGAGAAAGCGACATACTACTTTAAACTCGCTGCAGAAAAAGGTAGTCCCATGGGCATATTCCTTTACGGAATTTCGCTTCGACATGGCTGGGTATGTATTAAGCTAGTTTGAATATTTTCACTAGTATTAAGTATATCTTGATTTTATTCGACAGGGTTGTAAGCAAAATTCAGTACTTGCTGTTCACTATCTTCAAAAAGCAGCGGAACTAGCAATTGAAGAGATGCACACTTTATTTCAATCTAACCCTTCCATAGCTCGTCATGAGCTTATTATGGCCATCTATGAACTCGGAGTCAGCTTTCGACAAGGATGGGGAGTGCCAAAAAAAAAGAGTACTGCAGTCTATTACTTTGAGATTGCTGCGAATATGGTAAATTAACTTAGTTATACGATCGCGGTTGCAACTAATTGCTCTTATTTTGTTTAGGGAGATCCTGATGCGCAAAATGATTTAGCACACTGCTATGAACATGGCGATGGTATTGCTAAAGACAGATTTAAAGCAGCACTATACTACAGGCTCGCTGAAAAACAGGGTCGTGGTCTGGTAGGGAATTCTTGGATATGGAAGCCAAAGTAAGTTCAAGACTATTTTGGTTGTCAATAGACATATCTTTAAAGATATATGTGCGGGTTTAGATACGATGTAGTAGAAACAGAAATGCAAAAAATTCAACGCAATTACACTATGCGGCGCTCTACCTAACTTTTTATTATTGATCACCATATATTTATTATAGTATTTGTTCTGTTCGCATTACCTTTCTATATTCATAATCCTTCACCTTCTTGTGACTCCTCTTGGCATTAGCAGTTAAAAATAATTTGTACAGAAAATTCTATCTAATGATTCGGAGCATAAAACCACTTGAACATTCTTGTAGTCGGCACTAGTCGAGAATTATTATAAATTATGTCACTTTCACGGCCAATAAGTGAGGATGAAGCATCGAATAAGATGACAGTAGCAGTCAAAACAGCTGATCCTGCTAATGGTTTGTAGAATTAATGAAAATGAAATGCTTTTTTGTATGATTTTAACGTGACATAATACAATTTATTTTGAATCAATAGAAATGACCCTGTTCCAGGCTGCACAGTTTGGCAATTTTCAAGTGCTAAGGGAATTATTGGATTCAGGAAAAGCCAAAGCCACTGATCGAGATGAAACCAATGTTACCGCTCTTCATTGGGCTGCTATTAATAATCGTCTTGCGATTGCGAAATTCTTGATTAGCAGAGGTGCTGAAGTCGACGCTGTGGGTGGGGATTTGATAGCGACTCCACTACATTGGGCCGCAGGGTAAATTGTGTACTCAGTTTTAGTTTTTGTACTCATATTGATGATTATCTATATAATAGAAATGGACATCTTGCAATAGTTCATCTTTTGTTAAAAGAAGGAGCTAATCCAAATATTCGGGACAAGCTTGGATATAACACCCTTCAAGTTGCAACACAATCTTCTAATGCGATGTTGGTACTTTATCTATGTTATCAAGGCATGAATGTCAATGATCAGGATCCGTCTGGGCATACCCCTCTTATGTGGGCCGCTTACCAAGGCGATACTGTAACCGTAGATATTTTGTTAAGATTTCAATCCAACATATACCTGCAGGATAGCGCAAAATTCACGGCTCTACATTGGGCTGTAGTAAAAGGAACTCTTGGTGTCATTCGTCGTCTGCTTGAAGCTGGCAGTGATGTTACTATGAGAGACGCGAATGGGAAGACACCCGCTGATCTAGCCATTGAAATGAAGCGTACTAAGGTGTGGGAACGAAGTTTAAAGGAAACTGGGCGTGATGTGAAGACGGCCAAGATTGCTCCTGTTTATCTATCAAAGGTAACTCTACTATACCTTGTAGTAGGAAGGAAGCTATTAACCATCATCTGTCGAGATAGAGAGTTTCGAATACCATTACCTATTTCCTTCCATTTTTTTTGCTCTTTGTCATGTTTCAAACCCTTTCTTCTCTTCCTTGGTATATTGGGCTGCCAGTCATGATATTCGAGTATATTGGGTGCTATTTCTTTATTATACGATTTTTGGCCCATGGCCATGGAGCGCTTGCCGTCATGAAATCCCCATGGCTCTCTGCTATCTTTCAGGCTAGTGCATTTTGGACTGGCGTAACTTGGATATGGAAGATTTTAAATGGTTAGTTTAGGAAATTTTATGGCCAATTGATGATATCTAACCTTTTTTATATTCAGCAACATCATACATGTACATATACAATTCGATCTTCTTCTTGTCGTTTACGATTTCCATGTACTCCTTCTACAAGTCAGTGATGGTCGATCCCGGTTTTGTCCCCAAGCTTTCTGACTGGGAGTCACAAAAAGCAGTACGCATCTTTCGTTCATTTCGAATCATTGAATATACTAAAATAATATATTTATAGGCAGTGATGGAATTAATGGACAAGGGAATGCTTGATGCTCGATATTTTTGTTTTACTTGTTTGGTATGCTCAGTTTATATCTACTTTTCCCCTTGAAAATTTAACTTTTTTTCTTTCTAATAATGCAGACAAAAAAGCCATTGCGCTCGAAGCACTGCAAAGTATGCGATCGATGCGTGGCAAAATTTGATCAGTAAGCAGCGCTGCTCTAATTTCACTAATTAACGTGTGGTATTCAATAATTGGATGCATATAGTCATTGCCCATGGATATTTAACTGTATCGGTGCACACAATCATCGCTCCTTTATGCTGTACTTAATATTGCTATTAATTGCGATCATTTCTTATGAGCGCTTGACCATTGAATGCAAGTGCTACTCTCCTGTATAGCTATATATATCTAACTAATTTTTTTTTCTCTGCCTCCCTAGATTTATTGAGCATGTCACCGCCTTATGAACCAATTGAAGGAGATACATGTTTGCTTGGACCAACTGTGTGCGGCTGGTTTCAATACGACACTTGGACGGTTACGCTTGGCCTATGGCTAAGCATACATCTAACATGGTCGATAATACTTTGTTTAATGCAGAGTTACCAAATCGCAATTGCAATGACAACAAACGAGAATGCAAATATACACCGATATGAGTATTTAAGGGGAGGAAGCCGCGGAATTAGTGATCAGGTTGTGGCGAAATTAGCTGCTGGTCCCAGCGGACTCGTCAATGAAGGAGCTGCTGGGAACGGCAGATCTGAAACACACGCAAATCCTCACCGCCACCAGCATAGACATCTCTCGTTATGGCCATTTGGAAGGCGACGAAATTATCAGTCACTTGCCCCGGGGAGAAATCCCTTCGATTATGGAGGTGTACAGAACTGCCTTGGGTTCTGGACACGAGACCAGCACGGTCCTCTAAAGCATGTTGACTGGTTTTCCATATACGACGTAGAATCATTAAAGCGCATGGAACAATATGAATTAGTCTAGTTTGAATAAATACAGAGTTTCATTACTTTTCTCCCTTTTCTTTCGTTTTCTATGTAGAATATCGCCTCTTTACCTTCGTCTGCGTGCTCTTCAATATTCACATAATAATATATCTTTTATATAGCAATTCCCATCATTCGATAATATCTCGAAGTTTGAATGGCTGTAATTATATTGTGAATATCATCTTGAAGCCAAAACGGCATATATTATTTTTATTGAAGATGCTATTTAAAGTTGTTCTTTGTGGTCGGCAGGAGATTCGGATAGATCAGTATCATATCCATGCGGATTATTCGATTGCCACCTCCAAAGATCACGACACATTTCTTCTAGTGAGCGCTGTGCACGCCAATTTAGTTCGCGATTAGCCAGAGATGGATCGGCGGTAAGATCAGTAACATCACCTGGCCGTCTGGGACCAATTTTATATGGGAGTTCTCTGCCCACGACTTGAGAAAATGCTCGCACCATATCTAGCACGGTATATCCAACACCTGTACCAAGATTGTACACGACATAGCCAGGGCTATCGTTTAGTTTATTAAGAGCAGCAAGATGTCCTTGGGCGAGATCAACGACGTGAATGTAATCTCTGAAATTTTAGCAGTGTTAAAAATCATTCATAGCAAAAGCCCACTAACAAACTCTCAAATGATTTATCTTACCGGATACATGTTCCATCCTTGGACGCATAGTCGTTTCCGAATACATTCAAAAGTTCCCGCTTCCCCACCGCCACCTGGGCCAGATAGGGCATCAGGTTATTCGGTACCCCACGGGGATCCTCGCCCATCTTCCCAGAAGGATGCGCCCCTGCTGGATTAAAATAGCGTAGAATCACGGCGTTCCATCCAGGCTCTGAGTCGCAAACGTCATGAATAATTGTCTCCACCATAGTCTTAGTGCGGCCATAGGGGCTGATGGGTGCAGTCGGACAAGTTTCTGGAATTGGGATAATGGCAGGTTCACCGTACACTGTGGCAGATGATGAAAATACGATATTGCGCACGTTAAATTCACGCATGACTTCAAGCAATACTATGGCGCCTCCAACATTATTGTGGTAGTATTTTAGAGGGATGCGCGCGGATTCACCGACGGCCTTGAGCGCCGCCAAATGAATCACCGAAGAGAAATTGTAGCGGAGGAATAGGCCTCGCAGTGCATCACCGTCGCTAATATCCAACTTATGAAATATACAGGTTTTCCCTGTAATATCTTCAATACGGCGTATGACTTCGTGGGCCGCATTGGTGTCAACAACTACAACCCGATGCCCAGAATTAAGCAACTCAACAACACAATGGCTGCCAACATATCCCGCTCCACCAGTTACAAGAATGTAATTATTATCAGCGCTGGCCATGTCGCGTAATAGACTTGGCACGAGATTGTTCTATTATAACTTGCTCCGAGTAGAAAGAAAATAAATGAGCCTTATATAGGATAAATTTTACTGTGGCAAAATGATTTCGAACTCTATTATTTTTAGAATGGAAATATTCGCATGTTTTCGTCCTGACGAGGGACAAAGCTTGGCTGACTTATTCACGCTAAAATTGCTTAAGGTAATAAGACATGCGAAAAATAGCTCGAAGTGCAACTAGAAATCACTATATATTGCAATGGCATATATATAAATGTACAAAGATATGATTTTATAATAAATTAGATGATCGTCCGGTATTTTTTTTTCTCTCTATAAATTAAATGCAAAAATAACAACAGAATATAGCTATAATACATTTAAAGCTCAGGTACGCGAGACTCGATCTCGCAGAACATTCCAAGTGAAGTGGCGTCCACAGGAACGACAGGCGAGAGATTGTGTGTTCGCGGCACCATCAGATTCAGAATGGCTTGCAATCGATTTTGGGTGTCAGGTACCACTTGAACTAAGCCGACGAATTGTTCGAGAGTTTCCACGATCACGTCTGTCTTCGGTATGGTAAGGTTATTTTTCAGAAAGCCAAGGAATTCCGTCTCCATCCGCTCCAACCGAGATATTGTAGTGATACCAGGAAGTAGTGCAGCAAGACACGCAGTGGATTTTCTTCCGAATGCCATAAGATATTGTTGCTGTGACTGTGCTTGTGATTTGGCCTGTATAAGTGCATGTAAATATGGGTGCTGCCGCACTCGCTGACTATTTTCAGTGAGGTTTTTCGATGATATTGTTCGACTTTTTCGTAATTGGGGTTGAGCGAGGGAGCCACGGATACATGATTGAAGGTACTTGGCGGCCATAAGATATGCGATGAGAAATAGGTTGCAGCTGCATCCTTTCGCGCCATGGGCTTTTGGATACCTCTATAATTATTAATCACCAATAGTTCATCAAACTAATCTGTTTAATTATTGCAAACCAAATATACTGACCTTCTTCAATGAATTTAAATATATAATAGCCAGAGCAAGGGTGGTGGAAGGGCAAAGCACTGGAAAAGCTGAGTCCCGTTCTGTGGACATTGCTATTGCATCTTCCACCGACGTTACTCGGCGCATAATCGTAAGTTGGAGAACTTTTTGTATGAAACGAACAAGATTCTTTTCGGCAGTAAGGTTAACTTCTGGCTCCCAATCGGACATTAGACGATGAGAGATGCCCTCTAAATATATAAATAGAGGGGATTAACCTAAACACGAGGCCCTATTAATAATGGATAAGTCATACCAATTTGCTTTTTCGTTAATAGCTTTCCCTCGATCGAACGAATGACATTCAAAAGTATTTCTGCTTGTTTGCTGTTGAATTGGTAGGCATTCGCCGAATAATAAGCTCTCATCGCCTTTTTCGCAGCCACGAATGCAAGTTCTTGCTTGCTCTCTAAGGAATCTGAGGAACGGTATATTTCGGCGATGTCCATAATTCTCGGGATCTTTTTGAAGCGAATAACCAAAGTTTGGAAATAATTGATTTCGGCCCGAGTCTTATATATCAACGCCAAGTCGATATTAAAATCTATCCTTTCATAGTTTAGAAATTTTCGAGAACCAATAGAAAGCACCTTATTCATCGCTTCTATATATGCACAAATGCTTTTTAGCTGAACCAATAGGCGATTAATCCAATGCGTTCGATAATCCTCTGTTCATTCTTAAAATCAATTTATTTTAGAGTTGTCCCAATGGCATACTAAGCCATTAGCTGCTGCTTGACACGGATCGATTGCAAGCGTTGACATTCCGTTTCTACAACCATATTTCGCAATTTTCCAAAGCACAGGCAATAGATATTGGTACATTGAACATAACTTGGAGACGCTCAATTCCAAATGAAAGTGCGGGAATATGAAGGAAGCCGTGACAACTCTCAGGCTGTACGCCTCAATTGGGAGGTTGAGTATTGCGATGCGCGAGATTTTATGAAAGTTTACCGTAAGCACAGGAATAACACTAGTTCGGGTTTGGCAGCTGAATCAAGGCAACAGTCTTCTTTGACCTATAATTATCCTTATTGGAGCAAAATTATATATGATTGTTGCTGAGCGTTCTTAATGATTATTCATGGTTTATTCCTTGTTTCGGAGACAATGATCACAAGGACAAGAGGCTAATAAAGTGAGTAACAATATGTAGGTCCTTAAATTGCCTAGAGCTGAATACTTGTGTTCTTTGAATTCCGTTTAGAGTAGAATATAAGTATTCAATCAGCCTACATAGAACATTTTCTGGTCTCCTTTTTCACATAAAATAGACAATTGGATACAGTGAACTAATCCTAAAATGAAAATACCTACCTAGTATTACTGAGGCTCTAATATTTCGGGCGTTTACGCTTTATCCATATTTCCAATTTTCCTTTGCTTACCAATTTGACAATTGATCACGATACTACATCTCCTAATATATCTTTTTCGTATTCAATCTTTGATTCGCATAGCCTTGGCGGGAGGCAAATATCAATTCAAAAACTATTTATGTATCATCTATCTTTTCACATTGTCATAGAATAATGTTTAATTTTTCAAAACGACCTACAGTATCTTCGCTCACTCCAACTGGGCAAGTCATGCCCGGTAAGTGATCTCAAAATTTGTTTTAATGCTAGCTTTCAAAATGTGGTTTTATTTACGAAACTGATCTCTACTTTTCATACCAGGCTCTGAAAGAGATCGAAAGCATAAACGGCCAGCAATGTATCAGCAATGTATGCAGCATTCGTGTTTAGAAAGACGACAACGAGCTTCTGGTAGCGGTGGACTTTGCTCCTGGAAAGGTGGCGGATTTTGGAGCGGGTTCACATCACTAACATCATCTTCCTCATCAGCGTCTACGCCTACAGCATTTTCTGCACCCATAAACCCCCAGGGGCTCTCATCAACGAAAACAAAAACAGCCGGAACAAATGGAAATGACGATGAAATGAAGTCTAATCCTCCTCCAACCTCATGATTTTCGGATTAATCCCTAGGGAAATTGTTAATAGAAGTATACGTGATTCCCCCCTTCTCTTATATTTTTATTTATTTTGTGTAGCTAATTTCTTGCAATTATATTGTAATTTATACTCTCATTTTGTTGACTGTAACCTTTAAATCCCTTTGCCAAGCCAATATTATTCAGCCTCTCCTTTCACATCAGTTGAATTATTTTATTTCCAGAATTCAGTATCAAGGCTATCTCTCACGGCAATTCAAATTCTCGATAATCAGAATAGAGTGTGTGAAAAGAGGCAATAGGGTCAATATTTAGGATAACAAGAAGGATATAATGAATGGAAACGACAACATTTAACGATTGTTTGTCTTGGTGAGAATGCCTGCTTGGAAGAGATAAAATAATGTGACATAAGGACAGAAGAAATGATTTAACAGCGGCGTAAAAATCTCGGTTAAATTAAAGCAATAGATTGAGGAGGATTAAAGATCATCATTAGGCCACACGCCAAGTGTCTTGTAATCATCGATAATCTCACGCAGTTTCTCTTCGGTCACCTCAGGAACAGTATATTCGAATCCTGTTTCCTCGGCTATAAGCGAGCCATCTACGCTCATTGCATTCCGATAGAGGATTTCTTGGTCTAAATACGGGGTAAGCGGAGAGGAATTAATGTTCGATGCTTTAAGAAGCTCGGCCCAGGGGGCAAGATGCTTTTCATTAATATCCTCAGTCACAGATTCTAGGTGGAGCTAGTGGAAGCAAAATATGCATTGGTGGGATCATCTCTATTATTGAGGGGTCTAACGAACTAATACTCACCAGTGCAAAATTCGAAATCACTGATCCTTGGAATCCAGACTTGATACCAAATATACGCTCTATCATCTCATTCAGCTTCCCTTGATCTTGTCAACAATAGACTTACATCAGATGCTTGCTTCCATAGGGTTAGAAATCAATCATACCTAAATCGGACTTATCTGCCAGGTTGAAGATTGGAATTTTTTCATGCTTGCCCTTCTCTATGTACCACATAGCAACGTGCCAGCAAGCGCGTGCAACATCTACCACATGCACCGTATTAATTCGTAGGTCCTTTGTCCATAGTAATTTCATCTCTTCGCCAAGTTTTTTGTACACTCGCCCAATAATAAGGCGCGGTGTGAGACCAGAGGTAGCTCCAGGGCCGTATATAATCGCTGGGCGTAAAACAACAAGATTGAGCCTAGAGGTAAGATGTTGTGGCAAAATTGGTTTATTCGAACTGGGACAGGCATTAAAGCTTTAGAGTACTCACCCTTCTATTTTGCATAAATCTTCTTCGGCCTTGTGCTTATACTTGGCCCTCATGGTCCACGGTTTAATTTTACTATCCTCCTTACTTAAAGACTAAATCCAAAAATATTAACCCAAAGCATTTTTACTCCGTAAGACGAGTATGCCTACATACCTTATCTGAGTCGTATACCTCTGCGGTTGACATCTCCAGGAAAACTGAGACATTACGTTTTGCAGCTTCTTTTGCGCAATTTACGGAGAGCTGGTGTACTTTTTCTTCATAAATCTATACCAATTTCCAAGAAAACCTCAAGAATTTTATACAATACTCAAAGAGGACCAATTCTGCATCTTTTCTTTACCTTTTCATTCTGAGAATATCTCGTCTCAGCGGCCAAGTTGAATACAATATCAAACTCCTTTCCATCTGTTTGAGTATAGCATTTCGAGATAAATGCTAATAGTATAATATTACGCGTCAGTTTGTTATATTTAGCGAAACTTAAATAAACAAAAACTTTTACCGGGATTGGCAAGATTTCCTTGAATGCATTCCACTTTTTCAAACGCTTTTTTACAACGCTCGTTGAAGTTAGATGTTTCCGGCAAACTCTTGTCCACAACTCTGATGTTCCGGGCCAGATTATTTTCGACGAGATGGCAGACGAGTTGGCGGCCTACAAAGCCAACTCCTCCAAGAACAAGAACAGACGGCGTTGACATTTATAATTTTTTAGGGACAGGTTTACTTGCAAATATTCGAACAGGAGACAAAGGTTTGAAAGAATATGATATCTTCACCGTTCATGGGATTTTTTTTTACCCGTTGTAGTACGGTTCAGATGGAGTGGAGAAAAGTACTGCAAGGAAATTGAGCCACATGCCATCCTTAATCCAGAACAGCAGCTAAATTGAAGCCTCTCCAATGCCCATTTCGAATTCGTATAAGATACTCCATGTTTAAAACTTACATCTCGGTAAAACCATTTTAAAGCGCGAAAAATTTAGTATTTTTCTGACTCACACATGCGTAGATTTCATGTATCATAATATGAATTATGCCATTATCTTGTCCTCCAACTTAATATATGGTCTGCGACCTTAACTCTTCATTATTCAAGCAAAAGCAAGTTGTGCTATTGGATATATTCGAGTAAATTTACCACATTAAATGGATTACAAAATCGAAATTGTGATCTCATATTTCTAAACAAGCATCTTCTATAAAAGACGTAAAGCCGCCGACCTGAGCTCAACTGCTTAAACATGTTGTCCTTTAGGTTGGTCTAACTAAAACTGTCAACTCAATGTTCGCTTCGATTTCAAGAACAGATAGCTTTAGACAATTGTTTGGGCAAGAGATAAGAGATTCATTTAAAAAGATAAAATTCCCACCTTTTCTATGTAGCAAATGAGTGGTGCAAAAGAAAATGCTGGGAGCTAGATTGGAAAGTAAACATGCCTTCTAGCAATTATTACCTCAGGCGTTATGTACAAATATTTATAAAAGGGCTCATCAATATTTTCATTACCATGCCTAGATTGAAATTATACTTAATTTCAATCTAGAAGGCCTTTCAGAAATGTCCATTGAATTTTGACTTCAAATTGAATTCGCGCAATAATTAACATAAAAAACCAAAAAATTTGATCGCATGGAGAAGTCGTTGAAAACCGAGGTGATCACTTTAATTGATGAATACGCTGCGCAGGTGCGTAACCTATTCACATCACTCAGTAAGGTCGCAGAAGGCAAAACTCTTCAACCTGAGGAGATGCCTTCAGAAGTAATGGGCCAAGTAGTAGATGTGGATAATCGAATGCAAGCAATTTTAAATCGAGGTGAGATTTTTTTTGCACATATTCTCTAGCATTTCTTAATTTATTTACACGTTTATTGGTGTAGTTGAGGAGCATCAGGCTGTACAACAGAAACTGGAAAGAACGCGGCAGGACATTGAACTGCAGCATAGCACTATATTGAGAATAATGAAGCAGCTCTATGAATCACAGAAGCAGCTTAACTTATATTTAGATTCGACAAAACACAGAATTGATTCCATAAAGCAGGCCGAGGAATGTAAGTATTTTTAGGAATTGCTGCATATATATTTGCATCTATGAATGAGATTGATCATTTATTTTTTTTTTCTTCAGCCGAAGTGACATATGAAGATATTATTGTTTATGCGCGTAAAATCAGCAAGTATACGTCTGCACCGCTAAATTTCGAACAGAATCCGAATCTTGCCAACCCTCCTTACCCGCAGGATACAGAAATGCGAATGGGATTACTCTTCCGCTCCCAACACGGGGACCTAACAGCTGAACAAGAACATATGCTGGGTAAATTGCTTTTATTAGGAATTCACTGCAAAATATTTCTTGTGCTGATATTGATGTCATGTAGAGGAAGAAGAATCGGACGTGTCTTCAGTTGATCTTGCTACGGCACACGCAAAGAAAGAAGCACAACCTTCTCAAGCATCTATTTTCGACCTAGATCTAAACCCCTAACTTTCTTCCCAATCCTACCGTTGTACATTTTCTCTTATCCGAATACACTGACATTTTGGTTTAACATTTCCTTATTCAAATCATATTCGACCGAGGCATCGATATATTTTCCTTTTATTATTATACAAAGAAAAAGGATGAAAGAAAAATAATTCATGCGATTAATAATAGATCTATTTCTTTTTCGTGATCGTCGCGCGTCTTCCTTGACCTGAGAGAATGTAGATTCACAAATTGAACAATCAGTTAACTGAGTGAGGTGCTGGCTATTAATAGTTTTCAACAGACCTTTCTTGGGTGCACCTTTCCCTCTCCTCCGTCTTTTCTCGATTTCTTCTAGACGCTGCTCTTCATAGATATCCACAAGCTGCATATCTGGGAATGCAGCCTTAACATCGCGGAATTTTATGAGTGCAGGTGGATAGTACTTTTGAAACGTTGGCCCCTTGAGCCTTTCCCGGAGAATTCGATTTCCTGTGCGCGCTCCTGTGGGGTTATAAACGTTATGAAAAAGAGAGGCGGTGAGTTCAGCTAATTTTGCAAGACGAGTGGGAGAGGGTGCTGAGGACATTTTTTTGTCAGATCGATTAAGAAGTATTGTAGTGGTTGCGATCTAAAATTATGTTTACAAGTAAAAGGTTGTCGTGACGGTGAAATTATTTCAAAAGGAGAGGAAATTTTAGAGTTTTTAACTAGCACCTCATAATATAGTTTCTTCAAGAAGAAATGCCTGGGAATCCCACACCAACATCGCCACCTTCTTCCTTATCACAGGCGTCTTCTAGTTCAGAATCAGTTCCTACTCAACAAAATCCTAATGATCCTGTACAAGAGTCCAAAGAACAGCGCAGATTTGAGCGTTGGCGCCGTTCTCTTATGTACATTACCGGTATTGGGCTTTCGGAATCGGAAAAAGAGAAGATTATGCAGGAACGAGAAAAGGAATTTGAACGCTATGAGTGCAATCGGTGTGAGAAGTGGCGTGATTCTCTGATGAAAAACAGTAAGCATGGGATTTACTCTGGCCTCTACAACTTAATTTAATTATTGTTTTCATTAGGTCCTGCTGTTGTATTTATGCTTCAACATCTTGATAAAATTGGCTGTCGTCTCGAGAAACATCACTTTCAATGTATGCCATGCGATAAAACACGGAGTGGAGGATTCTCCCCGGAGCATGGCATCCAGCTTTGTCAGAACCGGTTCTTCAGCAAAGCTCATATGGAGGACACGATGGTACATGAGATGATACATATGTTCGATCACTGTCGCTTCAAGGTTAACTGGAATGATTGTTATCATCATGCTTGTAGTGAGGTACAATAGTTTTTTATTTGAATTTTGACAATTACTGATATTGATATGTTAAACTCTCAGGTTCGAGCGGCAAGCCTTAGCGGTGATTGCCGGTTGGGAAGAGAGCTCCGCCGGGGCTACTTCCAATTCACTAAACAACACCAAGTATGTAAATCCCCATAACTCTTCAAAGTAATAGTCTTTTTTAATTCATATAATTCTAGGCATGTGCTCGTCGTCGTGCAATCCTATCTGTAAAACAAAATCCTGCATGTTCAGAACCCGGCGTTGCAGAGCGAGCTGTGGCGGCAGTATTTGATAGCTGCTTCAACGATACACGCCCATTTGATGAAATTTATAAATAATTGCAAAGTTACCCAGTTAATTAATAGAAATATCTGAATAGAGAAAAAAGTAATGCATTTGTGATATATTTAATCATGCATCGAATATCGAATGCATTGAGGAGAAAGTATAAAATATCAAAATGACTAGGAAAAGAGAAAAATCACTTATATATACAGAAAAATTATGGTAAGAATGCTTAATTTCCCTTTCTATACACCTCGTAATCTCTCAGGATCGCTTTGCTCAGCCATCCACTTTCGCTCAAATTCGTATTCATACTGCCGTACTATCATATCTAGATCTGCTTCCTCTATCCCTACGAGGTCAGCAGCAAAAGTTAGCACTGGTTCATAATCAGCGTGATAATCTCCAAAAACATCTCGAGATTGGTAGTGGACAAATTTTGAAGCAGAGCGAATAATTTGCCCTTCCTTCATATTAAGTGGTGGGAGAGGGGGGATAGTGTCATTGAGACAAAAGTCTTTCAGTTTCGTAGTTTTTAAGGAGGCGTCAAAAGAATTAGGAAAATGGATCTGTTCAGAATCTGAATTCAAATTAGCATAATTAAACTAACGATCAATGTAAAAAGTTGTTCTGATACTTACCAGTGGCAATGCCATATTTTGCTTGTTCTTCGCGTAAATTTCTTCGGAATCTCTCAGTGAGTTCGTCACTATTCAATTGTGAGTGAATACTCATATTCCTAGATTATAATGTTTAGAAAAACCGATTCTAAAGCTGCTTTTAGCTCCAATCAATCTGTTTACCTTAGCTCTGTCGAAATATGACCTTTTCTCCATTTTACCACCTTTTTCTCCAATCCGCGTAACCACATTTTCTTTTCTAAGTAATTCCCAGAAATCGTCTCCCGCACATTATTGGATTGCGTGGGGGGATCCGAGGACGGTACATCATATAGGATTTTCAATGCTACCAATGTCAATGCCATCAATTTCACACAGGGTGAAAATCTTAACTGTCGTAATTTCCAGCTAGTCTTATCCATATGCTCGGCCTTATAGTGTTGGATAGGAAGATGCGAAGTCTCGTCAAGATATGAGAATAACGAACTTGCACAAAGACTCACTTCCACTAAATAAAGAGATGGTTAAATTGGTTGGCAAATAGGGTGATCATAGTGGCCTAAGAGTAGCTTACCTGGGAGGGATAATTCTCTGGTGCATCGCTGCAATATCCACTGAACTGGTACCTCTGGAAAAGAGGTGCCGTAGCATGCACGGTAGAAATAAACAAATTTGCCCACCCATTCATGAATTCGGTGACATGTCGGATAAGTTGAAGGTGAAAGAAAGTGGAGGTCGGAAGCCACCAAGAGATCACGGACTTCTCTGGGTATTAAATCAAAGCGTCCCTCAGATATATCACCATTAAGTTCGAGCCTATTTATAATTTTGGTGAGAATGCTAAAAAATAGTGAAAAGACATAGGCCATTCATTCACCAGTATATATCCGCTAGCAGGATGGGATAGTTAAGCCTCACGCAGCCGAGATAGATAAGAATTATAGTAAACATAATCCTAGGTCTTCCCTCTTTAGTCTCCCACCATTGCATTTTTCGTTTTTTGCGATAAACACCGTCTTTCTCTTCTTCCAACCCTATAGCGTTCCCGGGACTTGCCTCCACCAATTCCTCTTTTTCCTGGATATCTTCCTCTGAGCTATAATCACCCAATTCATCATCAGATATAATTTTATCCTTCTCGTCTTCAAGCCTGTCGAACTGGGCTTCAAATGGATCTTCATAGATTTTGAAATCTTCTTCTACTTTTATAGTACTAGGAGTATCATCTTCCCCAGTGCTTGAGGAGGATGTTTCTGAATCATATGTGCACTTTTTTCGTATGTCTACATATTGAAGCCAGAGTTCGTATACAATTCTCTGTTTTAGAGAGTTTGTCAGTTCAAATATATCATTAAAAATAGGAACGAGATAAGCAAACTAACCTCTAAGGATGGTGGTAAATGGTACTTCTTGATAAGATGTTTAAGCTGATTTTGTAAAATTATCTGCAAACATTGCATCATTAAGGTTTCTGCTTCTTTGCCGAACAGATCTATATGTACGAATTAATTTTTTAGAGACAAATGCATAGGTATTCTCTAAATAGTTATAATTATATCAATTACAGGATCGAGAAGCCTTGTAAAGCGGTTTCTTTTTCAGTCGCTTTTTGCGTCTAACAGAGCCACCATAAGTATTTTCATTGAATTCGCTAACTGCAATTTCGTAATTCTTTGATAACAATGTGCATTAAAAACAATTAAGCAATGGAATTATAGATAATTCTTACTTCGAGAGGATGACCAAATTCGCACACATAGTACCCTATTGCATCCTTTCTCCATTTTTTCGATTTACATATCGGGCATCGTGTTTTTATTCGCATGTTAAGGATTAGTTGGGTAAAAGTGAGTGACTTTATTTCTTGATAATTAAAGTCGAAAAAAGAAGTCACGAATATAAACCATTTTGGCGGCAAGGTAAATAGCTATGAACTTATTTCATTTATATAAAGATAGAAAACTGGGAACATGCTGAGTAGAGGCGCTAATCTTACGTCAAAATGCACCGTAACCAAATTAGCTTACGTGTACCAGTTCATCCCATCAACAAGAGCAATGGTTCTGTTTCCTCGGTCAGTTATCAAGGCATTTTCCAGCACGCTTGTTAACGGCGGCCCTCGTTCAAAAGATACCCGAAGGCATAATGGCAACCAAAATTCTAGGAGCGATATCCAGCATGATAAAACTAATATATCCTCAATAAAGCGGGTTCACTTCAAGGATCCTTTTCTACTCTCGGACAAAATTAACCAATTCATCAAAAGAGGTCAACTAGACGATGCAATCAATCTTGTGAAGAGCACAACTATAAGCTCACAGTCTGATGTGGTTTGGAACAAGCTTATACAAGAGTGCTCCAGGGCAAAACGAACTCGGCTAGCTTTCCGAGTTTATAACGAAGTGTGTATTTCCAATACAGCTACCATATTGAGATGTTTTTATCATGTTTGCCTATTCTTTATAGATGAAACGAAGGGGATTTAAGCCAACGGATCGAACCTACACGCTTTTACTAGAATCACTAGCCAACAATCCAACCTCTCCTGATACTGTTGAGCAAGCTACAGCACTCTACAACCAAATTAGTGACCCCGAGGATACGCCTCCTTCCATCATCCACACAAACGCTTATTTAAAAGTATTGTCGCGCGCAGGGAATCCCTCTGCTGTTTTGAGAATATACGACACTATGCCGAAGAAAGGGCCTCTTTCTCCCGACAATATTACTTTTCAAATAGTAATAGGCTCCCTTGCGCACAAGGGAGGTGACGAGGCATTTCACAGCGCAATGGCGGTATGGGAAGATCTTTTCAAAGCAGCAAGACGTGATGCCACGCTAATGACTTCGAACTCGAAGGGTGAAAGAAATATAATTCACCCATTACGTAAAGTTCAAATTGATGAGGGGCATGTGACAGGAATGCTGATTGCTTGTAAGAATGCTGCAGACCCAAAAAATCGCAGGAAGGGGCTTGCTATTGTGCGCGATATGTATGGGATCGATCTTGAGCACACAGTATACACCGATGAGGAGGTCCAGGAGAAAAAGGGCAAATATGTGTCGCATTTGACTACCTTAACGCCCAAGGCCATGGACGTCATTATCTCTTTTGCCGCAAGTGTTGGCACTTTTACAATGGCGCTAAATGCTCTTCAAAATGCATGCGCTCGCTATACTGATTTTAACCCTGACGCACAGAATATTAACAATCTATTAGCGAGAGGATGTTTTATGAAGAGAGAACGCCAGGCGCTTAAGTTACTCTGGTGGGCACTGGAGGAGAAGAATGTTGAACCTAATGCCGGAACTTTGCGTTTGGCGTTACATGCAT
Organism: Calcarisporiella thermophila; assembly: GCF_041956535.1. NCBI lineage: Eukaryota > Fungi > Calcarisporiellomycota > Calcarisporiellomycetes > Calcarisporiellales > Calcarisporiellaceae > Calcarisporiella > Calcarisporiella thermophila. The sequence continues at coordinate 675,246 of NW_027192200.1, forward strand.
GTACCAGAGATAGAGATTGGAAATGCGTGGTGCGGATATGTAAGGAAATGGGCCAAAGAGGAGTCTCGATGGACGTGGATGGAGCATTATCCATTATTAAATGTGCTATCGATGACGACCGTAAGCTTGAGGCTATCTCTTTTATTGAGCAAGCTGGCGGGGTGGAGGGTTTGTTGAGAGCTGGAAAATGCACTTCTTCGCAGCGTCTTCAGTTTATCCAGAATTCAATCAAGATGTACAGCAAAGCGATGAAGCTAGGCGTTCACCCAACTCTTGGAGATCTATCATCTAGGCATGCTAAATTATTGGAGCTTATAAAAAAAACGAAAATCACCGAACAAACCTCTCAACATAAATATAATGAGCTGTGAATGTATATTTCTATAATAATTAAAATACACTTGTCGTCTCTTTTATAAAAAGTGAGACGAAGAGAGAAAGGAAGAGGGAAAGGAAGAGAGAGAGAATAGAAAAAAAAAAACGGGGTTTAAAGATAATTGGAGCAAATAAAGGACCCTGTACAAATAGTGTTTAAAGAGATGCTAGAACAAAATAGAAAAAAAGATAAAAAAATTTGAACAAAGCAAAAACTTAGATAAGAGAAATAGATTGTACATAACTCTTTAAGAAATGTCAATTAGATTCCCGTGCGGCAGATTACGACCTGAACTTTCCTCGACAGCCGACAATTCATCAAATCTATCCCCGTCACTATAGTGTGTATTATATGGCGGGTGATCATGAAGTGTGATTCCACGCTCGTCTATGTCGTCTTCATTGAATGTCCCTTGTAATGTATCCCAGTTGGATGAATCTTGGCGGGTGCGGTTTGGTGGGGTCTTTGTAAAGAGTGGCTTAAGATAATGATCATCAAAGGATAAAAACCAATGACGTTTTTTCTGACCAAGGACACCGTTTTGTCCTTCTTCGCTTTGATGACTGGCACCGCTCTGACGCCTTCCATGCCCTTGCTCTTCATCAAGCAACCTCTCTCTATCCTCGGGATCATTTTCTCCAGAATAGCGATAATCGTCGTCTGAATTATCCTCTTCTTGAACTCCTGTCGGGATTCCGAGGATGACAAGCATTCGACTAACGGTTCCTCCGAACACAATTACTGTGAGAACCACGACTATTAAACACACTGACGATTGCCCGCCTTTCAGACCTGTTGTGAGTGCAAAAGCTACCGCGCCACGTAGTCCTGACCAGAAAAGCATTATCACATGCGCTCGTGGAAGGATTTCTGGTCCACGGAGAGAACGGGAGATTAGATTGAGGAGTTTGGCAAGTGGAAAGACTGCACAGTATCGTGCGATGCAGACAAACACCTGGAATAAAGGGGAAAAAAAGTATATAAAAAGTCAGCATTGAGTTTCTGGAGAACATCTCTTATATCTATACTTACAAAGGTGAATATGCTAAAAAGTGGTTTAAAATCGAGATCAGATTGGGTGAAGAGCGTGAGACCAAGATATATAAAAACGAAGTTTTCAGCCATCTGGGCAAGTATCTGGAAGGTATATTCGATAGTACGTCTTGTGCGTAAAGACATATTTTCGGTTGCGTAGTGCTTGAGAGTAATACCGCAGAAGAGTAGTGAAACAATTCCTAAAGAGGATGAGAGATCAGTCGATCCATTACTTTGGGGCAGTACAAAATAAAGAAGCTTACCCGAAAGCTTACATCCATTAGAGAATAAATATGAGCTATATGATATTAAGCTGATGATACATGATTCGATAGAGGGAAATTCGTGTAAACGCGTGTATTTGAGCATCAGAGCAACTGCCATACCAAATCTATTGTAATACATCGAATAAAGTTAAATAATGAAATTGAATATGGGTTAGTAATACTCACAATAATCCTATTGCTAGAGACCCCATGAACACCCATAAAAATGTCCCGATACCAAGCATGATATTTGTAAAGTGGAGAGCATGGCCTCGGAACGCGTTAAAAGTCCTGTAAGAAAAAACGATAAATTCATACTTAAAATCGCGACCTGATCCATTTGATATTTACTCTGATAATACGATAGCAACTGCGTCGTTTAAAATACTCTCGCCGAAAATTATCGCGTACAGGTTTGCATCGACCTTGAGCTGTGAAAATATGGCCAGTACAGTCACGGGATCCGTGGCCGAGAGCGTTGATCCGAATATCATGGAGTCCAGGAGGGTCAACTTCATATTCTCGAGATTTGTAAGCGAGAGTATAAATGCAAGAAGACTGTAAGCACAATAAGAAGTTAATTCAAAAACAAACTTATGGCGATGAACTCTTTTAATTACCCGATAACTATTGCGGATATAAAGGTTCCAACAAATGCAAAAGTGAGGATAGCACCGAGATTGCGAAAAAACGTTTCCTAAAGGAATTCACATGAAATTTCAGATTATAGCCTTGAGAAGCACAAACGGCAACTTACTCTTTTAAGCTCATATCCGCTGTTGAGAATGATAGGGGGTAACAATAAGTTAAAGAAATACGCGTGCTTGAATGTTACCATATTCTGAATAATAGATCCCGGAGTCACACGTAATAGCATACCAACGAACATGCCTGCAAAAATGGAGATGACTGTTTCGTGAACAGCGCGAACTTTTTTCAATTGTAACCAATAGCTAGTGAACAGTGCGACAGAAAGCAGAGAGGTCAGGATTAAAAGTGCCCAACTTGAATAGATCTCCTCTTCATTAGGAGGCGGTGAATTTCCATCATTATCCGGCATTCTCTTGAAAAAATACAAAGGGCTAATGAGCTAGAGGTATAATAAAGAATAAAATAGTTATTTGTAGAAGAATAAAAATATTCAAGAGAATATAAATTGGAGGCGGCAAATTGGAGGAATAATTATGGCAAAATACATAGAAAAAAAAGAATCCCAGAGTAGAGGAACCGCCAATTTTATTTCATATCTTGGCAGTTCGTGTTGCGTTTGAAAAGCCACACTTATGCCAGTGCGCAGCGGAATCTGCAGTCACATAGGATATCGTCCAAATAGCCCAAATGCATTTTGCGGTAAATTGTTGATGCATGTGAGAAGCAGCTCTATCTCTCTCTCTGATATATCAGAGCACCCGGACCCAGGTGTATAATTATGAAGCAAAGTACTTTTTTTTTCACCATTAAGTCTTCCGTCTCCACCTAACTGCATTTGGGCAAAAAGTTATGCATTCTATCTTGAAGGGCGTCGCTTGGATCCTACCACAGTATCCGCAAGATTGTTTTCAATTATTCATAGGGCGATATTTGAAACTATTGAGTTATATTCAAATATATTGTAAATAGCATGGATTGTGTTAATGACGACTGGATTTTAGTGCATACGCTTAGTACAGTAGGCTTGAGGTCATTACAAGATGGCTTTAGAGATTAAATAATAAACTCTGAGATTAATTAGCAGATTCAAACTCCTAAAATACAATTGGTGTTTTGAACTTTTAGTTTTAAATGTATAAGAGGCAAGAACACAATGTAAAAATAGCCTCGCCTCTAGCAAAGAAGGCGGACGATTTCTACGTAACAAGAGGTGCGTATTAGCTTATTCTATAGTATTTTTTTAAAGAAATATATTTAATTTAGTGAAGGCAGCATTTTATTATGATGCTGTGTATGAAATATGTCTAATGTTGTGTATGAAAAATTTAATCAAAAATATGATTCGATATATTTTTGATGTGATACAGAGTATTTCAGAGTTTTCGTTGAGGGTATTTCTCTATTCCTTGCCAACAACAAATACAATCGAGTATTATGAGTACTGGACAACACGCGGAATCGACGAATGCCTGGCGTCTTAGGTAGGCTTGAAGATTCTATTAATAACTAAGGAGTAGAGCTCGATCAAATTTTCTTTTAAGCATGCCGGATCCTGCCAATTATGGCGGTAGATCATCTACAGAACATGTCAATGCATGGACCGCCGATCCTGCGCCTGCGCCAGAATATCCACTAGAGGAAACCGCTGCATCAAATACCGTTCCTGCTGTTAATGCGACTCCTACTGTCTCCTCACAACCCGCCACTGCCACTGCTGTTGAAGTGCCTACTCATTCTGGGCCTAAACCAGCTAATGATGATGAATATCGCTATGATCCTGTAGTGCCACAGAACTCAAAGTTAGCTCAGTCATGGAGGCGACCAAATAGGTGGCGTTTCGTACTGCGCGTAGTAGCTCTTATTGCCAGTGTTGGTGCCTTTGGTTTTATCTTGGGAGCAACTCCAGTATGCACCTTTTTGTCTGTTACCTTGGGGGGGATCTCAAAGCCTTACTCTAATTTTCTTTTTAAAAAAGTATTCTAAAAGATCCATCCCTTTCAACAATCCTGCTATGGTTTACTTCAGCTATTTTGTTGGAGCTTTCTCGATACTAGTTTCCCTCGCATTCATCGTACATTCGGCGGCTAGGTCAGCCTCTCGTGTCAATAAGATTCCACGATTTGGTCAAATAGGTATAGATACGCTGATGACTCTACTATGGGTTATTGTCGCAATTGTGCAGCTAGCTAAGTTCCCATGTCCAATTGGAGGACATAACGGATGGTAAGCACAGAATGCCCTCTGGAACCGTATACAAACCCAGGTTCTAATACTCTACTGACTAGGTGCGATTTCTACAATACGTCCATCTTTTTCTCGCTCCTCTGCATGGTGATCTTTGCCGTCATGCTTGGTTGGGATATCATCGGCAGCGTTATCTTAGCCGGCAAAAAATGATCTGGGTGCCAAAACCGATATACTTGCAACATTCGAGTTGTTTTGCATTTCTTTAATAGCTCTTTGAAACTTAATTTACCACCAATTCTTTACTACATCCTTATATCCTCATTAGTTAGGGTTTACTCCCTCCCCTCCCCTAATGTTTCATTCGATTTCCATTGACATATCATCTGGTCCAGCTTCCTTAAATAGGCTCAGAATCAGAGTCGAGTTTGAATAGATTTGTCATGATCTAAAAATAGAGTTCAAAGTGACGTATTTTGCAAAATGATGAGCGAGTCGGCGAAGAGCAAATCCTCACTCTTTCTCTCAGCTTCTCCAGTTTCGAGTGGATTCTTGAAGCTAAGGAAATCTTTCATTTATTTGCCCTCTTTTTTTCGGCAAGCTATTTTCTTATTTTTTGTCTTATTTTCTATATCACCTTTCCATTGAAAATTTCTTTTTTCTTGATATTAACTATCTAATTATTTATTCGATTGTTCATACATAATCGCCCATTAATAATCCTCTCTTTCTATTTGTTCTCGATTTTAATTCTTAAATCTAAACTGATTATATATAGAGAGGATCATTTCATCTTATCGACACCGACATTAATATATACTTTCATCATCACATCTTGACCACTTCTTATTGCTCATCGGAATAATGAGTATAGCTTTCGATTCTCCTCCCGCTACCCTCTCCGATTCCTCCTCCTACTTTTCACAAAAGCGTGTAGCGACATCTGGGAATCAGCTCAGCAATTACGAGGGATTGTCAGGATTTACTACGCCCCATGAATCTTCTGCAACTACACCGCTGCTCAACAATGATCTGTCGATGCCCCAACCTCCGCCAATTCAAAATCTGCATATTCACAAGCCCACTTTTCAATTTACACGACGCCCCTCCGCTCCAAATCCATTCAACTCTAACTCAAAAATCATGCCTGCAGCATCAAGAAGAAATGGCGGCCCCGGCGTTTGTGGAGTGGTTGGATTGGAGCCAAAGCCAATAGTAGCTGCTCCTCCAGAGCTTCGCAATTTCAATTCTGATGAAGTTGCAAAATTAGTCACATCAACGACGCCCAACACTGTGCTCTTGCTAGATTTGCGCTCATATATTCACTACTCCGCATCGCACATCCAACATGCTATCAATTTATGTGTGCCGAACACATTTCTCAAGCGGGGCAGCTTTAATTTGGAGCGGATTCGTGCGCTCTTGACCGGAGATTCCGAGAAGGAAATGCTGGGACGGTGGTCAAGTTACGCCAACATCGTGCTCTATGATGCCTCCTCGACTGATGTGGCTGATTGTCCAGCCATCTGCTATCTAGCAACCAAGTTTCTGCAGGAGAGCTCCAATGTTACGGTTGGGTGGATAAACGGTAAGAAGGCCATACTTTGCCCATGCTCTTCTATAGACCGAATTAACTAAGCAACATGTTCTTCTTGATTGACTAGGCGGCTTCGAAGCCTTCAAACACAGCCACAAAAATCTAATTGTGAACAACCCCATGCCTTTGTCAAACAAATCCACTCCCTCTCTCACCGGAACTAGCGACAGTTGTAAGCTCCGCGATGGCCCCACTTTTCTCAGTATTGCCTCCGGCCCATTCACAGTGGCTTCCACTGAGGCCCTGGACAACCCGATGTTTGGCCTCATACGCCAAGACATTGAGCTTCGTGCAGGGACCCCCGAGCCGATCGGGGTGCGGTATCCGCCCAATTTTCGCTTCGAATCGCATCCACCGCTTCCCGGCTGGCTTACGGAGTGTATTCGGCCAGACGGGGGTAAGGAGAAACTCGCTTCTATGTTCGGCCAGCTGGAGCGCATGGAACAGAAGCGGCTAACGGACATTTTCAAGCACTATGCCCGGCACCCTACGACCGAGCATCCATTGAGCATCTGTGCCGCGATGGAAAAGGGGCAGCGCAACCGATACAACAATGTTTGGCCCTTTGAATACACCCGTGTAAAAATCCAGGAGATGGAACACGACGCTGGTGGATGCGACTATATTAATGCAAGCTATATTAGCAGTGAGCGCAGTGGCACTCGGTACATTGCAACCCAGGGGCCCTTACCCGAGACCTCTTCCGACTTCTGGAAAATCATCTGGCAGCAGGATTCGCCCGTCATAGTGATGATCACACGCGAGCGCGAGATCAACAGCGTGAAATGTCATAAATATTGGCCGGACGAGAAAGCACCCTTATTGGAATTCGGGCACCTCTCCGTGGAGTGGACTGGCGAGCAGCGCCATCGCGTCCAGGGAGTCGATAAGGAGGAGGGTGAGATTACCGAGCGAAAGTTCAAACTGAAGCACCAGAAAACTGGCGAAGTGCGAACCGTCAGCCAGCTACAGTACGTCGGATGGACCGACTCCTGTGCGCCCGATACCCCCCTTGGAGTGTTGAAGCTAGTTGAGATGACCCGCAAGCGAATGCCTGCGAGTCGGGGACCTCCGACCGTCCATTGCTCGGCGGGAGTGGGTCGGACAGGTGCCTTCTGTGCGATAGACTCTTGCCTGAAGGTGTTTCGCGATGAGCGGAGTCGGGGCGTGAAGAACGCGGACCTCGGTATGAGGAAGGATGTGCTCTTGGAGTCGATCGAGCAATTCCGTGAGCAGCGGATGAGCATGTGTCAGAACTTGAGGCAGTTTGTGTTTTGCTACGAAGCGGTGCTGTGGTGGTTGTGGGATGGCGACAATGCAGTATAACATTTTTGTAGTGTGTGTAGTTTTTTTTTTCCCTTTCTCTTGTAAATGTTTATTATGATTTTCTTTTTCAACTTCCCTGTGAAATTAATGGAATATTTTTCTGATTCTTCTTCCTTCCATCTTCTTTACTTCTACTTCTTCTTCTTTTATATCGTTTCTATCATTGTTTGTAAATTTCTGCCTTTCTTCTTGAAATCCCACTAGAAATATATAAATACACGTATACATTTTAAGCAAGCCAGACGAGCATTTGACGAGAATTTCAAGTAAAACTTTGGCTGATTTGGATGAGCCAACAACTGTGATCCATCTGGGCTTCTCGATCCACACTCAAATCTGTACTCGAGTCGATTTGTCCTTTTTTCGCACCGTGATCAACTCTGGCCAGGTTGCATGTTTTTTTTCCATCTACACTAAGCTTAAAAAGACAAGTTAGGCCAACGACCAAAAAAAGCAAACAGATACGATGCGAAAGGAAGTTTCTCTCCCCTTCCACTGTCATCACTAGTATTCCAGCTCTCACACCTTCGATTAACTACTGCTATATTTATTCTGCTCCTAATGCCCCACAAAAAGTACCCATTTGTATTGACGTCTTGATCCGCGTGGCCATGATGCTAAAATATCTGATTTCATGATTGGATAGATATCGGTTAGAGGTGGTGCAACAGCCTATGCGCGGGAGGATGTGCGGTTTTGGAGAGAAGGATCGGCGGCCCATTGATCCGCCGCCCGTGGTCCAGCTCAAATTGATGCGAGAGGACGGAGGCTTTGTGCCCAAGTAAGTGGATTAGCATGAGATCATTTGGACGGACAAATTAGAGTGATTGCATTTGTTTGCCGTGATTCTTGGTGGCGGCACTGTAGTGATTCCATCGACACCTCCAACTTTGTTCTTCACGCTGGCCTGTGGTCTCCATCCTACCAGCACGAGCGTAATTTCGTGGTCAATCCTGCGGCTGTGCCGGTCCCAGCCTCTCCTCTTCATCCAAAGGGTCCCACGGCGTCAGTTCTCTCCCTCCATTCGCCTAGCTGTACCCGGAATCTGATGGGATCCACCTCTGTATCATCGCATCTGCTACTCAATCCCGCCGGAGAGCTGGGCTTATACTTTGTGTTTCAGGATCTTAGCGTGCGCACCGAGGGCGAGTTTCGGCTCAAGTTCAGCCTTGTGGACCTGGCACCGTGGAAACTGCGCACCGATCCGTGCCGCATAGAGGCTGAGGTGTTTTCGGATGTTTTTACTGTGTACAGCGCAAAGAAGTTTCCGGGGATGACGGACTCGACGGAGCTGTCCAAGTGCTTTGCAAGGCAAGGGCTTAAGCTCGCCATTCGGGAGGGAAAGCGGTACAAGCGGCCAGTCGACGACTTCTACGAGAAGGGGCAGTGACACCAGGGTGGACGGCTGTCCCTACCTACCGAATCACTCCTCTACTCTCATTATTTTTCTCTTTTGCTACGGACGATTTCACTGTCTCTATTTTAATATTTCATAGATGATTTCCCTCCCTTTTCTTAATTCCACTACCATCTGTATATATAAAGTCAATTATTGGATGTCTTTTCTTTTAAGTATGGAATACTCCATATCATTGTAGTTTGTATTAATCGTTTTTTTTATAAAGTTATTGAAGAATCGTTCCTAGAGCGACGAGTCGAAGTAGCTATTGGGGGGCACAAGAGAGGGGGCTGTTGGGCAACGTTGGAGAAGGGAGCTATCACGAAGCGCGGCAGAAGGGCGAGATAGGCGGGGAGATATGTAGGAAAGCAAAGAAGAGCTCAGAGGACAAAAGGGGAACAGCTAGTCTTCAATTAATGGAATACAAATTAACATGCCCCCTAGAGTTTTGGCCGCCAATCGTCGGAGGGAATGACGCCCAAGAAAGGGCATGATTGCCTGAAATTTTCGACGATTTTTGGCGTTTGCATATGGCGTCTCCTTAAATTTTTGATTTTTGATATAAATGCAAATTGCACATCTTGGATAAGTTGCTACTCTGCTTCTCCTGCTTTCCCAGCATCTCTGCCCTGTTTCCAACAAGCGCTCCGTCGATATAAACTCTCGAAATGGCCTTCACCCTTACTGATATCTGCAAGATTGCCTGCGGTAAGTCACCTATCCCTCCGCTCTACTCGCGCTAGTTCTCATAGACGCTTGCATTCGCAACAGCAATCGTTCTTCCTCCCCTTGGAGTCTTCCTTGAACGCGGTTGCACCGCTGATCTTGCCATTAACATCCTTTTGACCATTCTGGGTTACATTCCCGGTATTGTGCATGCCTTGTATATCATATTCAAGGTGAGCCTTTTTTTCCTGCCTGCTTCTTGTTAGACCGAATAATTGACTAACATCGCATTTTTTATCATCCACAGTATTGATGATCGCTGGACCTCTGACATGCACCTGCTATTCTTCCCTCTATCTCATTTTATGGTCACTTATCTATCTTATTACCAATCCTATTTTCTTAAAACCCCGCGTTTTCTCATGTTTGCTATTGCGCGTCTCCCTACTTATGTTTTTCTCTACTCTTTCCTTCATGCCTGTTTCAATAAATCATTTTTAATGTGTCTACTTTAGTATGTTTATAATAAAATCCCTCCTGGTGTATGAAGCGATAGTAGCAGTTGCTGGTCCCACCGCCAAGTGCACCGCAATCCACCTGGAAGCGTGGTTTAACCACCAATTCCTCACAGTCGAACACGCCGTGGCTCCCTCCGGCGCCTAGGCTGCGTGCTAGTTTCCATTGTCAAAATCACAATATGCACCGCGTTTAAACAACACCCAATCTGGAGGTGGGAAACTCTACCGAACTGCCGCAAATGTGAGAGGTTTATTTTTGAATTGAGGTCACCACAGCTTGGCCAAGACGCAAAGAAAAATATGCATTCATAGTGTGCTTGCATTTTATGCGCGCAGAATACAAGGGGTTCGAGATGGAATTTTCAGATTAAGCTCACTTCATATTACGATGGGGCTTAGTAGCTCACTGTGAAAATCGATTCATTTTTCAATCCGCGCACGCCCAGGTTTGTGCCGTGAATAGGGGCAAGAGATTTTTCAAAAAGAGGGGCTGAACATCTTGCAAATCATGAGCACACGATACTGTGTTTTGAAATCGCCAAGTTCTTTGTCTTATGATCTGTTGCAACCTGCAATATCGCTGCAGAAAGCCAAGAATGATTGAATCGTGACTATTTTCAGCATTTTCAGCATTTTCAACATATTAATTATCTGACTGCAAAAGGAGAGTGTAGGTACTGTCAAAAATATCCCTGCGGAATATCGCAAATAATAATTAGATCTGTTCTTCTTTTGTCAGAACAGCGTGAGCAGCCGGTGGCCACTTTCTGAAGTTTTTCGATGGCCACAGTATATCAAAGTGTGCTTTTACACTTGTGATTACCAAAGCCGCCTCTAGACTCTGGAGGACTATATCCACGTAATTAACCATCACAACAATATATAACAATGCAGCTATCTCCTGCATATCCTTTCCATTGCTCGCCTACCTATGGAACAGAACTAGTAGTCAAAGTCACTATCCCATCTTCATTAACTTTAAACCTGTGGAGTTCTAACCCTATTTGCTTTAGGCGATAAGCTTTTTATTTTGCGTGAGCTCGAATCTGGATCCTCGGTCAAAGGCCCGTCTGTTCCCTCTCCCCCATTGCAAGCGCGAAAATCATGCTCGAAATACCAATAAGGCCATTGGCTCTAGCTATGTCTTACTTGTAAGCCCTCTCTAGCGCCTGATGACGCCTTTACCTTATTTCCATAAAGAAGTCAGTCGCACATCATTAATTCAGAATAGTTTTTGCCCTATTGCCTGTATAGTCAGATCCAAGTACATTACGCGGTGACTTCAAAGATAAGCGTTTTCGTCTAGTCATTATCAGGCGGAGAGCAACTTGCTTCCTCCCTCATTCTTTCTGGGTGAGAGAAACTTGGAGCGCATAGGAGGGGAATGTCTACGCACCTGAAATTCTATCCTAAATACGACCATCAATTCAAAATTTTCTAGGATTTCAAATCATATTGTATGCTCTCGTCTACCCGATCTCAAGATTACTTTGATGAGATAATTGGCGAAGTGAAAGGAAATAGTATAATTATTTTCCACAAAAAGCAGCATTCTTAACCTCCGAATATTATCTAGCTTTGCGAACGGATCTCTGGAAAATCGGCATCGTTCAACTTAAATTGTGAGCTGGGATTTAAATTGTCAAGTCCTTCCTCCAGTACCCCGTAAAGATATGGGTGTATTCAAGCCCTGACCGCTTCAATTCGGTGGCAAACCTATTCTTAACTTCAAAGATACTATAGAACTGGTTTTCATCCACGACTGAATTGATACCGATTTAAGAGGGAATAAACCGCTTAACTCCCACATCTTTAGCAGCCTTCAACAATGCAAGCTGGGGATTCCCAATACCACTGTAACTGGTAGTTCTCAATCGTTTGTCATCACGCAGTTCAGCTTCATAGTTTGTGTATTTCACTAAGCAGATATTTCTATTTGTACCAGGGTAAGGCTATTAATTGCTGGCATGCCGGGCATTCTGCTCTCTCTCAAGTTTGAAGCTAAGGGATAAGGGAAGTATTGGAAGCATCCGAGATATCCGTGGCCTATCAAAATAAGATACGATACCTTTCAGCAATTATATACTTGATTACTGGCATCAAAACCTGAGGCTGTTGAAGAAAGTTACTTTCTAAGGTAGGCCTTTGATGTCAGTAGTCAGGAGTGACCTAGTCGACTTAAACCTAATATTGCAACTCCGCCACACCTCCCACCCTATCCATTTCCCGCAGTTCTACCAAATGTACAATATAAAGATGCTACAGAAAAGCTTGTGAGCTGCAGCAACTCTTTGCCTAGCGCTCCTTAAGCGTGATATCGAACGGGCCGTAACTCTCGATCGTCAGCCTCAGCTTGAAGGGACCATAGGCTCGTGCAGTACCCGCGAGAAAACATGCTATTCACCAGGCAAGTTGCAGCTGTGTATGGCTTTGGGTTCTTCGTGCTTGCAGCGTTGAATTTGACTCGCAGGCAATCCCAACCCCAATGTGCTTCGCCTCTCCCTTACGCTCCACTTACAAATGAGGATGTCGATTCGCCCATTTTAACAAACGCACTCTCCAGAATCCACCGGATAATTGACGAGGCTGCCAACGCCTCTGATACCGCCTCGCTTTCCGTAGCTATAGTGCAGGATCAAAGCGTCCTTTTGACTTATGGAAATGCAACCTCATACCACTCAATTGGGAGCCTCACCAAATTATTCGTGAGCCTTCTGATGATGCTAATGCGTGATGCTGGCAAGTTATCGCTTGAGGATCCCCTGACGAAGTATATCCCTAAATATCGTATTCGAGACCCTTATCTCGGTCGCGATGCCGATCCTCCTACTCTTCGTATGCTAGCAGCGCACACTTCTGGACTTCTGCGAGATGCTCCCTATTCGAAAAATTATTCAGAGGCCGATATGCTAGCATATCTTGCAACTGTAAATCTCCTCCGTCCCCCGTGGTCATCCACTCCTGCTTACTCCAATGTCGGCTTTGCATTGCTAGGACATGCTCTGGAAGCAGTGTGTGGTGGGAAATGGGGAGAATGCTTGAAAACTCAAGTGTGGGATCGCCTGAACATGAGCGAAACTGGAGCGGTAGCCACACGCGACCAACTAAGTAATTTCTCTCCTAATCCTTATGGAGAAGAGGCGATGCTTTTTGACATAGGATACGGAAATCCTTCCGGGTCGATGTACTCCACCCTTACAGACCTTGTAAAATTTGTTAAGGCATTCAATCGCAATGACTTAGGGCTTAAGCCCTACTCCATTGATGAGTGGACACACCCACAGATAACCTTACTAAATGAATCCAAGGCTTTTGGGATGGGTCTCGAGCTCTATAAACTAGATAACATAACAGGCTGGGTGGTAACAAAGAATGGAGCTGTGCTTGGGCAAACCAGTATAATAGCCTTCTATCGCCCACTGAAAATCGGGATAGTAGCACTGGTGCGTTTCATATCCACAATTATTTTTCATCCATCTAACCAATGTTGCCAAATAGTGCTCGGGAGAAACAAGTTGCACTAATATTGGACTTGCCTTGCTTAAAGAACTCCACCCCGCGGTACGCAGGCAAATAGCTAGTGGGCATACCCAAGCAAAGTACACCGGAGTATATGCTGGTTCCGCTAACCATTGCTCATGGCGGCCTGGTATTCTCAATTGCAGCGCAACACTTAATATTTACCTTCATCCAGCATCAGACTCATTGCTTGCCAATTATTCCATTAGCTATACCAACGTGTCCATTCAAAATCAGCCAGCATGGCTTATTCCGGACCAGAGTGATAAAGACATAGGAAGATTTTTTTTGGTAGATATAGCACAGGAATGTGTGGGGAATATAAGCTCCTTGGGGCTAATAGCAACTCCGAAAGGAGTGCCGGCTGATCTTTTGAGGTTCGAAGCTGCTGCTGATGGCCAGCGGGTAGTGTGGGAAGCTTTTGAAATCTCTATGAAAAAGCTGCAATAAGTATTCGCCTCAAGTCACATAAATTTTGTACTAAAACCAATTCAACATTATGGAGCATATGTGTAGTGAATTAAAACAAAAAGCTCGTAAAATATCGTAGCCCTCCAAAGAACACATATGAACTATGGAGGCGAGTAGGGAAGAGATGGGAAATTCTTGATAAGGAGTATATAGATAGTCTATACACAAGCATGCCGGAGAGGTTATGTGCTGTGTATATGGCCAGTGGGGAACTTACAAAGCATTAGCGAATATGAGATGAAAAAATCATTTTATCCTACTTGTAGCTATTTCCAAGCTCATTAAATCAAAATTACAATTTTTCTTTTGTAAGAATGAATACCATCTATCCTCACATATAGTATAGGTTCGAAGTATTTTTCTTCCTCTTACGAGGAGTTATTGCTGAAAAATTGATGTGAAAATGTTAATTATTAAATTTGGCTAAAATTTGGGCGCAAACTATAATTCAAGCGAGGTTTTCGATCCCTTTTTGTTTTTGGATAAAAATCATGCTCAGAGATGCAAAAACAATTACGGTTTCCTTTTTCTTTTTGACTTTAGATCCCTCCATTAGAAGGCATTCTTCGAAATTTCCACCACGCGCGCCCCAAGATAATTTTCCAATATTGCTTTTGAACAGCCTCTCTTTTACCTATTTTCAACCTAATAGTGTCTAGAAGAACCCTAATTATTTTTCTTTGATATTGATAAATTTGAACTTTGCTTGGCATCTTCTTGGCCATACGTCCACGTTCTAATGTTGGTAGAGTATAAATTCCCTGAAAACCTCTAAATTTACATCCAGTAATATATATATTTATTGGACACCAAATAAGTGCTTCGGTCGCACGCATTATTCGCTAAAAATTATGCTATTCTTTAAAGACACAGTATTTTTTTCCCTTAGAAATGTTCTATTTTCGCTTATTTTGTTAAATTTCGCTCACGGACAATCGCAAAACCAATACGCGCTACCAATTCCTTACACACCGCTAGCTTCAGGAGACGTCAAATCGCCGGTATTAGTAGAGGCTCTCACAAGAGCCCATCAGATGATCGACAAGACTTTTAACAACACAGACTTTAACACAGCCTCTGTGGCCATTGTGCAGGATCAAAGCGTCCTCCTGACTTATGGAAACGCAACCTCCTATTACTCAATTGGAAGCTGCACTAAGTTATTCATAGGTCTTCTTATGATGTTGATGCGTGACGCAGGCAAGCTATCGCTTGAGGATCGGCTGACCAAATTTATCCCTACATTCCGTATTCGAGACCCTTATCTCGGTCGCAGTGCCGAGCCCCCTACTCTTCGTATGCTAGCATCGCACACCGCTGGGCTCCCACGAGATCACTGCCCATTAGACGTGCCATTTTGGAAAAACTATTCTGAAGCCGATGTACTAGCATATCTTGCGAATACAAGTCTCCTCCGCCCCCCGTGGTCCTCCACTCCCTCCTACTCCAATCTCGGGATAGCATTGCTAGCACATGCTCTGGAAACAGTGTGTGGTGGAACATGGGGAGAATGCTTGAAAACTCATGTGTGGGATCCCCTAGACATGGGCGAAACTGGAGCGGTGGCAACCCGCGACCAACTGAGCAACTTTGCTCCAAACCCCTATGGAGAAGCGGCCAAGCTCTTCGATATTGGCTATGCAAATCCATCTGGCTCAATGTACTCCACCCTTACTGACCTGGTCAAATTTGTGAAAGCATTCAATCGCAATGACTTGGGACTGAAGCCCTACTCCATCGATGAATGGGCTCGTCCGCAGACCCTCTTAATAGGAGGAACAAATGCATATGGAATGCCATTTGAGATTATTAAACTCGAAAACGAGAGCGAATGGGTCGTCACAAAAAACGGGCGTGTCCCCGGACAAAACAGTATAATGATGTTCTATCGCCCGCTGAAAATTAGTGTAGTGGCATTGGTATGCTTTTTTTGTATCCATCCTTACCCTCCATCCGGCTTACATACTATGTCAAGTAGTGTTCAGGGGAAATAGACTGCGATACCATTGGCCTTGCTCTACTGAAAGAGGTTATCCCCGCTATTCGCAAGCAAATGGCAAATGAGCATGCCAAAGCAAAATACGCAGGGACATATGCTGGTTCTACTGATCGATGTGAATGGCAGCCTGGCAGTTCCACCTGCAACGCAACGCTTCATATCTACCTTGATTCAGCCTCCGACTCGCTTCTTGCCGATTATTCTGTTAGCCTTGCTAATAAAACCGTACAAAATCAGCCAGCAGTATTAATCCCAGACGAGAGCAATGAAGACACGGGGCGGTTTTTCTTAGTGGACAAGACAGCACATTTGGTAAGGAAAATAGGCTCACTTGGAGCCATGACGAATCCAAAGGGTGTGCCAGTCGACCTGCTGAGATTCGAAGCTGCCGAAGTTGGTATGCGGGTATTATGGGGCGCTTTTGGGATATCTATGACAAAACAAACATAAAACAGAGTGCGTCGTCGTTATTGCCTCTTTAACCCAACTCCTGCACTATCCTTGTCCAAGAATAATATTTTTATGATTCCATAATAGATATGATTATCCATTACTAGCATCATTGACTACGAATTCATCCATTTTGAAACCGCCATTCAAAAAATATATCTTACATACCTAAAATATTCCTCTATAACATCTAGAGCCACAACTTGTTATATGAATTCATGGCCTCCACATTGAAAGAGTCACTATATGGTATAAAATTCAGTTTTATAGTACCTGCATTGTCTGCCCTCACCCAATGACCCTTCATGGAGGAATTACGAGGATAATGCAAGCTAGATATAATCATTGAGAATGAACTCTCATTAGTGTATATTGTTAATGTTTTTATTCAATATTGGAAACATGACTAGATATAAACCACATTGTGATTATAAGGAAGGTGTTTATAGAATAATAGAACAAATTGAGATAAAGATCAAAACCTTTCGACATCTGTACTAAATAAAATGCATGTTTCGAAAAGCAACATCCACCATTTCCTTTTTATCATTGGTTATAGCCGCTCGTCATAAAGATAATCTCTTGGATTTCCTATCTCGTAGACCTAAATTACTTTTACAAAATTTTCAAGAAAATATCCCCATTGCAGATCCACATGGATAACAGTTCATAATACATAAACTTACACCATTATAGCATCGACACTATATTGGCAACATGTGCTATTTACAAATTGATTACAGTGCCAGTGTAGGTTATCATGTAGGCCAACCTTACTCTCACTCCCCTCCATTCGCTTTTCCCAACCTTCAAGCATTATGTGGGGTTAAGCGTTTAGGCAATTCGAGACTCTAATCTTTTTTTTTTGTTTGTTTGTTGGGCTAATGAACAGAAGCCAATGTTAAATATAACCCATTTCACACTCTTCATTATTAGATTAAATAACAACAATAAGAGGGTATACAAGAATCAGAGTGGGGCACAATTGCTAATTTGAATAAGCAAAAATGAAGAATTAGAGTCCGTGGTGATAAATTAACATTCTAGATGGGTAAAAAAATAAGGCAGATTAAATAGTTCAAGCAAGGCTTTCCGCCGTGGTCATTCGCATCTCAGGCAATCGCGTTGGGGAACGCGAAGCAAACCGCCGTTCCCCATCGAACCAAAGCAAGAACTTGCCATACCAGGTATTATCGAAGTATATCGTTTTAACTACAAGGTGGTAAAATTTCCAGGTCACAAATACAAAAACCACTGCCACTGAGACATCCATTGTATAGTGGTAGGCACTGATCACTAAGCTGATGGCTCCAAAGATGGATAATAGCACAATGAGGATGCACAACAAGTAATGGAGCAAACGGTGCAGCCCCAATGGATACTCGACCCAAACCAAGGCACTCACCATAAAAAGAATGGTATGTCCAGAGTAAAATACATCTCCACAAGAGACCCGGGATTGTGATAAGAGCACCAGGGCGTCATACCACACTGAGTCTCTAGGACTGGGCTGGCAAGAAAAGAGCGGATTAGGCAACACTGTCATCACGATGAAGGGCGCTCGAAATAGATACATTGAACCGACGACAAAGAAGGCTCGCCTTGCAATGATGCAGGTGCGCCGACCCCCAAGAAGAATCCTCAGCAATATCAACCCGGCACAAACAGTGACCAATGTATCGGCCAAGTTGGTGGGTAGACCGGATTTTTGAAATCCAGAATAAGTCGAATCCATTAACGGGTCAGGTAGGCGGTAACGTTGGCTTGCGGGCAAATAATTGCTACCATTCTTGCGATCCATGTAGGCGTTGGCCAAGCACGCCACGTATAAGCATATCAAAAAGTACACAAGGCCAGGGAATAGAGCATGCAGTCCATCTCGTGGGCTATACCAGGGTCGATAAGCTTTTATTCTATCTATTACTCTCATTTAATCTTGGTCTAGAGAGGACTACTAGTTAGAGTTCGGATTGGCGGTTCAAGGGGATGAAATGCAATGGTGGGTAAGCATAAGAGAATATGAAACAAGGGACGATTCCAGATATTAGAGAATATAAACGATGAAATGCGAGAAGTAAGACGATGTTATAGAATAAAAAGAAAACACTTTATTGCCGACCTTGTTTTTGGATCTATTTCAAGCTCCGGTCTTGAGTTACCCACATTAAAATTAATGTTCTATTCCAATTGTAAAGTCTAGGCTTGAAGCATTTGATTAGCGAGCACGGGAGGGACGCCAATTTCAGATAGTGTAGAGGGGAAACTAGCTAATGGATGTTGTCCAGCAAGGATGGAGATGACCATTGCATTGGGCTAGCGTATATCTTACCGCCCCCTTAAAGGACGGATTTAAAATATGCTTTTCTCCTCATGACAACCGGTACAAAGCCACTTCAAAAAATGGCTGAAGTAATCACAAGTGTAAACTGTAATTTTTCATAGAGACAGCAAGCTTAGCTGCAGGAGAATACTAGGTAACATTGAGAATGAAATCTCCAATGCGGAAATTTCTTAAAACTGTTTTCATCTAGATTGTGCACCTTTTGACACCTAAGAAAATTTTTAGAGTACCACAGGAAGGGGGAAAATATAATCTCTTGAGATCCCGAGCCCCATCATAACTCATGAGAATGGAGTATTACAATGCCTCCTGTATGCATAAGCCCACTAAAGCCACCTGCAGAAGCATGCCACAGAGTATGCCGGTGGGCATACTCTGTGACACGCTTCTGTAATGGGTGGTTAAATTATAGAGAATTAGGTAGGGGTAGATGAAATCTCATTTTCCTTGGGCGACAACTAACCAGGCCAGAGAGTTCAATATGGGGCTACAAAGTAGTATTGAAATCCTATCAATTTCAAAGCGCGCTCGCAAGCGATTAGTGCTCTTGGCTCTTTGGAAATCATCTATGAAGTGAAAGATTTTCTTGGCTTTAAATTTTTGTCACCGAAGAAAACCGTTGATATAATAGATTGAGCGCATTCACATAGAAGCTCATAGGTAGGAGGAATTAGTGTATCATCCGAGAGAATGCGAAGTCGAGCTCAAATGGGTAAAATCTAAGTAATTATCTCGTTCATTATATAAAGTAGATAGCAATGCAGAGAGAAATCATTGATGCTTGTAGATGAATTGATGCGCTGTTAATATGTTTATACTATAATATATTCTTCATATTATGTTGAGTTTCCTTCGTAGTTATAAGTGCGAAAGGTACACATAATTCTGTTGCGAACACAAATATAGCCTATAATTATAGTAAAACAGTGCTATGCACTTAGGATCAGAAAAACCAGAATGCCTCCAAGCTTGACAGTAAGGGCTAATAAAATTCAATAATATTGAATTTGGGAGTTTCCAAGCTTGATCAGACATGGTGATTTACGAGAAAGAGCTGAGCAGTGATGAGCGGGATCATATCGAGAGACTTGAAGAAAAGGTGTCAGTTTATATCTCACACCAAAAATTGGTTGAGGAGAGGAAGTCGATGTTTAAGGATGCCGCCAAAAACTTAAAGCTGAACGAATGACTCATAATCGATTTAAAGGAAAATTTTCACTTGGGGAGGTGGACCGGTCGAGACGGGTAAAGTGTTCTTTTCGAAGAAGCAATGCTCTTGTCTTGGAATGGTATTGCTTTCTCCCGATGGGAAGAAAGAATACTTTGATTTCTTCTCGGATATCCTGAGCCACGACGCATTTTACGTTAAAGGTTGCTTGGATATTTTATTTTCGAAAATATCACTTGACGAGTTCGACATTCTTGAGGTTTGGACCGATTGTGGACCCCATTTCAGGTGCTAGGAATTGGCACAGTATCTACTAACCGAATTTCCATCCAAATATAGCAAAGAATTACGATGGAATTTTTTCGCCGAGTACCATGGTAAAAGCTGGGTCGACAGTCATTTTGGGCTTCTTTCGCGCTGGTTCTCTTCGGTTGAATCCACGGTAGGAATCAACTCTGTTAAAGACTTGGTTTCTTCTTTTGAAGGCCGCTTGGAAGCAACCAACAATGGCAGAGAACCAGAGACAAAACTTTCGATAAAGTTTTTCAACTATGAAAGGGCCCAAAGACCCGAGACACTCAAGGTTTTGTCAATCAAAAACATTTCGACATACTTCTCATTTTGTAGTAATAATTCAATATTCGCGTGCAGCTCCTCGTCACGAGACGGATGGGTACCGATAATACCGAAAATTCTCATAAAAAAGGACACTAGGGAAACAAAGCGGCCTCCAGCATCGAAAGAAGATAGCAAGAGGGTTCCCGGGGTTAAAAGATATCTATCTAGGGTTGCGTCGCTTGCGCAAGAGTTGG
>NW_027192200.1:697693-706746 GCF_041956535.1 Calcarisporiella thermophila
GTTCGATTTCGTAATCATCTAAATACCGAACCTGGATATACCTCTCACTATCATACCCTTCGTCAACTTCTTCTATCTCTAAGTGAATAAAATTTAGATTTAGATATTTTATAATTGGGATGAAATACCTTAAATCTTTTAAAGATGTTCGATTTCGAATCATCTAAATACCGAACCTGGATATACCTCTCACTATCATACCCTTCGTCAACTTCTTCTATCTCTTCCTCTCTCTTTCTTTTAAGAGTTCTATCTGCTGCAATCCGAGAGGATTCTACAAGAAAATCCAAAACGATTTTGGGCACTATAAAATCGGGAATTCAGGATAAGTCAAAAAGTTCAAAACTCGAATTTCTAAAGGATTAGTACCTTTCTTGCGTTTAACTGCTCGCTTTGTTACTAAAGTGGGAGTTGAGTCAGTTTGTATGTTTGGCTGTCCTCCATTCAGCCTTGTATCGTCTGTATGCAATCAATTAGGAGAGGTTAACAATATGAAAAAAAGTATACAAACTGACATTACCTTGTGAGGTTGACGATACAGCTTTCGACTTAACTTCCCGAGCAGTTCGCGGTTTGTTGTCATCAAATCTAAAGCTCAATCGTCTAAGAAATTCTCGGGGAAACTTCTCTGAGACTACTGAAGACAGTTTTTTCTTGATTCAGACTTTTCATTGACCTGAAGAATTGCAAGTTGACGAAGAGTTTGATAATAAGGATTATCCGTGTGCTCCAGTAGATGATTAAATAAAATTGTTCCATCTCGTGAGTCAAAAAAGATCTTGCAACTTCCTCTAGCTGTTCTTTATGAACAAGCGAAGAGGAAAAGTCCTCCAATCCTATCTGACAATTCTTCTGCGAAGAGGATAGTAAGAAACGAGACTTAATCTGGGAAATAAAACGAGGAATAATGTGGAGAGAGCCGACATGATGAATATAAAAATGAATAAAATAATGCAGGATTTAGTATATGAATTGTAACGAATTCAATGTAGATCAAAGAAGCGTAAAAGTGATTTCGAGAATAAGTATTCTTGAATATATATTGTATTTTTAAGGAAATATTAATACAGTTGCAGAGAGTTCTGAAATTCTGATCCTTTAAAGTCTAAATACGGTATATCTGATCAAGTTGAAAACTCCCAATTTCTAAATCCAGTATGTCTGCTTAGGCTTGGAATCTCCCAAAGAGTAACAGGTTGCAGAGAGATCTAAAACCTTGATTCTTTTACCTCTATGTATGGTATGTATGATCATATTTGGAATCTTCCAATTGCTAAATCCAGTATGTCTGCTCAGGATTGAAATCTCTATAAGATTATTTAATAATCTTATAATAGTGATTGCTTGCGTCTTTTCTTTTTACAATTTCATCCCAGCCTTCTATTCTTCTTCCATTATCTACTCTACTTCATTTAGTAACAACTCTTTCGCCCTTAACTCTCTCAAACAAGCTCATTTTCTAAAACATTTCATTTATTAACGCACTATTAATGACACCAAATGACGAACGAAAAAAGACTCTTTTGCATTCTTGAGGGCGAATCCACAGCATTCTCAATTAAAATCCCAAAAGAAGACACTGTGGATGACCTTAAGGGAGCTATCAAAGAAAAAAAGTTAAAGATCTTCGGTGACGTTGATGCTGACTCACTCATACTCTGGAGTGTCTTGATCCCAGATAAAGGCATTCCAGTCAAAGTTGATGATGTTGAACCAAAGACTCTGCTTACCATGTCGACAATGACTATTTCGAGTGTATTTGGTGAGAACCCTGCGCCGAACACTATACACTGTATTGTCCAACGACCTGCCTCAGCACAAGGTATTAAATTAGAATGACTTGTTTTTCGGTTTTCTTAATGATCAATCAATTTGTATATACAGCGAAATTCGTTCAACAAGACCAGATTACTGCAACACTGAATCAGATCATCTCCATATCGAAAAAGAATCACAATGCTCACATAGTGGATAAAGCTAGCGTCGAGCAGAGTCAAAAGCATCTATTCGGTCGCTTCTATAAATCCATTTTACCATATGGCCATACAGCGTCAGACATCAACCTACCAATGCTTGGAAAGTTGTTGGACATGGACCCAACAGTATCTTCAGATAATCCTCAAACTTTGCTTGATATTGTTAACGATGACGCTAGCAAGTCAACTGACCACTGCGTTGTGGCATTGATTGCTCGGTCAGGATCAGGGAAAACAGCCACAGTAGTTGATTTGGCAAGACATCACTTTGTTGTGTACGTTGTATGTTCTGATCCACACTCTCGCAAACCACCCGGATTTCAGGATCCAAACTTTAAAAAGCTCGCGAAGGAAGCCTATGATTTTCATCGCAGGGTTTATGAGAAATCTCCAGAGTCATTTGATCAGGTATTATTCAAGGACAGTACGCTGAAAGACTTAATCGAAGATCGTATCAACCTAGAGTTCCTAGCTCGCCTGTTGTTCCTGTTGATGCTCTTCGACATTAACAGTGACCTCTCACCAGAACAGTTCTTCCGTGAGCAGACTACTACAGGAATTTCAACAATCGGAAAACTAGTAGGAGCACTGCGTGTATATGATAACATTACAATTCAAGCAATGTTACAACAAGTTCAGGACATAATTGCGGAGAAGCTCGGTAATAGAGGACTCGCAATTGCATTAGATGAGGCGCATATAGCAGATGAATACATCTTAAAAGGTCAATTCATTGCACCATCAGCAGTCAACAAGAGCGAGGAGGATCTAATGGACAACAAGTTAATGTTAAAGAGCATATATCGTCGTGGCTTTCTCACGCCTTTGTGCTCATCACTTTCCACCATACGCGCGACTTTGATTGTCCTTGGGACCTCGTTATCTCTTGGCAATGCAGAGCATGTCTATACGGCGATCGGCAAGCCTGAGAACTTTCTAAAGATTGTCAACTTCCCATCAAGTGATGGTGAGGATGTGGAGAGAATGTTAAAGAGGACCCTAAACTTGGATGATTGCGTAATTGCTGACGCCAAGCGACAGAAGCTCAGTGGACGTGCTCGATTTGGAACCAGAGTTATTAAAGAGCTCTCTGCTTTATGCGATTCTGGTACTGGATCCAAGCAAGAATTGATTGATAAATCTATGGATCAGACTATTCAACTGTTGAGAGTGGACCTAGTTGCAGAAATTGAAAGCAAAATTGAAAAGTACAAGGATATCATACCTCTTCTTTGTCGCATGGTTATGGCATTCAAACTTCATCGTGGCAAGATTTCATTCCCATACAAATCGGAGTATGACTTCGTTAACAACTTATGTGCTCTGCGCCGCGATAATAATAGCTTCCATTGGGTCATGGATGAGCCATTGGTTATTGATGCTATAGAGGAGGTACTTCGAAATAAACGCATTGATGCATCATATATTACTCACCTTCAACAACTGGACTAAGTTATTCAACTTCTGGGTGCGAACTCGACTACTAAAGGAAACGCATTCGAACCGCTAGTAAGACGTTCCTTACAACGTTTCAATGGATATCAGCTTTCAAATCTACCATTTCTAAAAGGATTAAATCTACCTGAATGGTGCAACCAGTTTACGATTCAAATTGATGAAATCAACACAGCAGAGGGCTATGGTTTTGGCAGCGGCGTGGAAGGCGACCTTAACTTTCTAGTGAATCGACCGCTACATAAGCTGCTTGAAGAACAGCCTGGAACACGTCAGGACGGTGCTTGGTTCTTTAATAGAGAATATGCTGGCTCTCTTGCGATTAAACTCTACTCATCTCCAATATCGAAGATAAGATGCAATGAAAACGATTCGTCAAGTGACATACGCCTTAGTTTTCTAAGTAAGAAAACCGACAAACATGAAGCACTAAAGGGAATCAGGCAAAAATTTGAAGAATCGAAGGTACCTACGGAACTTAAAGGAATACTACGAATCCACCTCCTATTTCCAAGAGTTCAAGACAACACCCCGAAATCTTATGTGAAGCAGAGAATTGATAATGGCTTTGTGGAGGAAGATGTCATGGTCTATATCGACACTAGTAATATGGATAATTTCTTTGACGAGAATATTGAAGATCAGAAAGAGTGTATCCACACTCTAAAGGAGATCATCAAGTTTGTGACGAAGGACCTGCAATAAAACGACTCGTCAATGATGACTATGCTATTGTTAAAGCCTATAGATAGCGCAAACATAGCTTCTACGCAAACAAAAATCGAAACATGGCACTATGAGCGGTCTATTGAATAACTGTTTCAATTAATTAAGTTTGCCTCACCTTAGTAAATTCTACTTCAACTTGATTTATTCTTTATAACTAACTCCAACCTGAACAATAATTGTATATTATAAAATTCCACTTGAACGGCTTATATCACATATACAATAGAATATCCGTCAATAGACTCCTTTAGGAAAAATATTCATTTAATCTGAAATTTTTGGAAATATGCCTATTGAAGTTATACATGGCTTTTGGCTTTTTTATCTCTTTCTCCATAAAGGCATAATAAACAAAAGCCAAGTTTCAGCATAAACATAGTACACTTGGATCACCATCCAGTATATCCCCCTTTGGCTTCAAGAATGTCTTTTACCCGCTCAGGCATCGTGCTAATAAGCTTTTCATAAACATCCTTTGGGATAGATTCCCAGACGATGTTAATTTTTTCCCATAAGTCATCCTTGCCTGTAATTTTCGGAAACATACTCCTCAGACGCCTCTTCACTTCGTCCCATAAGTTTTCAATGGGATTAAGATCAGGAGATTGTGAAGGCCAATAAAGAACTTCGACGTTGTTCTTTTTAAACCACCCATCGATCAACTTCGCTTTGTGCTTATGGTCATTATCATGTTGAAAGTTGAGCTCTTTCTCATTTATATCGTACTACTGAAGAGTGGCCTTCAATTTATCGTCGAGGATTTGAGAATACAGTATTCCATCTAGACCATCTGTAGGATTTCTCGAGTTCTGGAGTGATCGGAGTTCCAAATATTCCAAGTAATTCAAGATTAAGATTGATTAATCCTATTCATTACAAAAATTCAAGGACTATTTATAAACTCTAGAAAACACTCTTTACATAATACAAGTGGGTATTAAATGGTCAATGAAAAACTGGAGTAAAATTACAAAACCAAAACTATCTATCTAAGGTAAAATATTCCAATTTGCTCTGAAGATAAGAGATAAGAAAAATACGTAAAGATAATTCAAGATATGTAAAGTTTATTCATTACAACTCTCCCCTTCTTAAAAATCACCGTTCGGTTATTTTAAAGTTACTTAGTCGAATTTTCGTATTCTTCTAATGCTCGTTGTGCATTTTCTAAGTTCTGCTTAGGCTCCCAAGTAGAATCCGTTTCGTCGTAGCCGGCCCATTTGATTAAATATTCAACTCGTTCGTTGCGGTCGAATTTCCCTGCTCTCTTTTCCATGATGCGCTCGACTTCATATTCAAGTCCTTGCTCTGTTTCAATTGGCGGCGGGGACTGAACAACTCTGCTCGTTTATTCTTGAGGGCTCTCGTAGTATCGCTTCAGAAATGAGGCATGAAAAACTGGATGGACTCTAAGTGACTCGGGCAACTCGACTTTGTAAGCTACAGGCGATATCTTGTCTATAATCACGTATGGTCCGATGAACTTGTGATGTAAGTTGGGTGTTCACCGTCGAAATTGTGACCTTGTCTCCCATGTTGAACTCTTTTTCCTTGCAATCTTGGTTGGCGAACTGAGCTTGACGTGATTTCGCGATTGATAAATTATCCGTAGTGCTCTTGAGTAGGTTTGACATTCTAAGGATGAAGTCTTCAGTTGTTTGGACGTGGATTCTGTGTGGTGTGAAGTTCAAAAGGCTTGACAGTACTACTGGGTGTTGTCCGGCGTTAAGTAAAAATGGGCTCATTTTTGTTGACGCTTGCTTCGCGTTGTTGTATGCGAACTCTGCAGCCGTTAAACATTCGTCCCGATCATCTTGTCGATACGAAATGTATGCTCGAAGCATTTGTGCTAGGGTGCAGTTGGTTCTTTCAGTTTGACCATCGGTTTCCGGGTGATATGCTGTTGATGTCGCGAGCTTCGTTTCTAAATAATTATTTAGTGCTTTCAGAAGTTACTAATAAATCATCGATCTCGATCTGATACCATCACTTGTGGTAATTCATGCAACTTGAAAACGGTGTCGAAGAATAATCTCGCTATCTCTGGCGCGTTAACTGAAGTGGTCGCTGGAGAAAAGTGTGCCATTTTCGTGAGTTGATCAACGAATACTACTATCGCGTCGTATCCCTTCTCGATTTTGGCAGATGCGTTATAAGGTCCATCGATACCTGTTGCCACTTTTGCGTTAGAGTCTCGAGTGTTTGTAGAAGCCCTGCTGGAAGACTGTTGCTCGTCTTGGTTCTTTGGCATATCTCGCAACTCGTCACATATTTCTTGACGGCATCTCGTAATCTCGGTCAATAAAAAAATCGGTGAACTCGTTCGTAAGTTTTCTCAATCTCTAGGTGTCCTGAAGCTGGAATGTCGTGATGTTCTTGAAGAAGCTGAAGTCGTATCTCCTTGTCGTTCGGAATGCATAATCTTTCCTTATCTCCTCCCTCCCCGAAGAAAAGAAGATCATCTCTTAAGTCGAAATACCTGATGCTGTGAGCTATATCCTTTGGAATTGGCTGTTCGGATCCTCGAGTTGTTCATAAATGTTAGCAAAATCTGGGTCATTTTTATACATGATTCTTATCTCGTTTAATATCCCAGTGGGCGGTTGAATTGTCGAAATTGTGTTGATCTCGAAATCAGGTCGTCTTGAAAGAGTGTCGGCTACTATGTTGGTCTCTCCTAGCTGACACAATATTTCAAAGTCGAATTCCTGAATTATTTCCATCCATCTTGCTTGTCTTCGCGTGAGCGTTGGTAGAGTCTGGAAGTTTATTAGTGATATGTGATTCGAATAGATCTTGAAATGTTGTCCATGAAGATAGTATCTCCAAGTTCTAAGCGCATGAATAATTGCTATTAGATCGTTTTCGTGAGTTGCATAGTTCTGTTCAGCTGAAGTTAACTTGTGTGATTCGAAAGCTACTGGGTGAAGCATTGCTCAATTCTTTTTTCATTCCAGAGACGGAATGCTTTTGTATACTCACTTACTAGAACACACAGATTATCCTTATCATCATACCTTATGTCAGCTTGCAGTCCTACAGAGAGGTGAAAGTAATGAACTGAGAAAAAAGCTGTTTTCTGAAGTTTCTGAAAAGTTTCCCCAGGAATTTATAAGGCGGCTGGACTTTAGGTTTGATAATAACAAATCGCGCACTGCTCGGGTAGTTGAGCCCAAAACTGCATCGTCTACTCCACAAGGTAATGTCTAGTTTTCAAAATCCTTACCCACCTTCTACTAATTTGAGATTATCTATTACACACTGACGGTGCACGACTGAATGGGAGCCAGTCTAATAAACAAAATAGTTCAACTCCCACTCTAGAAACAAAACGAGCAGTGAAGCGTAAACCAGGTGAATATATCTTCAAAGCTTTTTATAAGTATCTTTGCTTATACTTAGTTATGCCTGAATTTTTAGTGCCCAAGGCTGTTTTGGATTTACTTATGGATTCATCTCGGATTGCAGCAAATAGGGTTCTAAAAAGGAAGAGAGAGGATGTGATAGAGGAAGGGGCTGACGAAGGGTATGATGGTGAGAGATATATCCAGGTTCGGTATTTGAACGATACAAAGCTGAACATCTTCAAGAGTTTTAAAATTTCTCAACCCGATTTTAAGATCTCAAAGTCAAAGTTTTATACTCTAATTCCGAAACATTTTAAGAAAGCGTGCAAGAAGACCGACATGTGCGAGGTGTGCGTCGAAGGCAAGACGAACTTCGATAACCTGCGCCGTATACAGCGAGAAATCCATAATGATTGCATGGGAAACTGTTTCGCTGGAGACGTAGAGCTTTGTGAACGAGAAGTTACTGAAGAGGATAAAAACCGACTCGAGCAACTGAAGGAGAAAGTTGCTGTATATATTTCCCACCAGCGCTTTGTGGAAGCTAGGAAGCTAGGAAGTCGATGTTCGAGAAGAGTTCCGAAGAACTCAAGGAAAACAAACGAATCCTTAAAATAGATTTCAAAGAGAATTTGCGATTGGGAGAAGGGCCGGTTGAGACTGGAAAAACCTATTTCTCGAAGCAACAATGTTCTTGTTTGGGCATGGTGTTACTCTCACCTGACGGACAGAAGGAGTACTTTGACTTTTTTTCCGAGAATTTGAGCCACGACACACTTCATGTCAAAGATTGCCTTGATATTTTATTTTCGAAAATATCGCTTGAAGGGTTCGAAACTCTTGAAGTTTGGACCGATTGTGGACCTCATTTTAAGTGTCAAGAATTGGCGCATTATCTGCTTCGCGAATTTCCGGTAAAATACATCAAAGAGGTTCAATGGAACTTCTTTGCCGAGTACCACGGAAAGAGCTGGGTGGATGGGCATTTCGATTTGCTCTCTCGTTGGTTCTCATCAATTGAATCGACAACTGGAACAAGCAATATCGACAGCTTGATCCAGTCCTTTGAAGACCGCCTACAGGCAACCAACGACGGCAGGGAACAAGCAAAAAAATTATCCATTAAGTTTTTCCGCTGAGCAATCCAGCAGATCGGAAACACTCAAGGTCTTGTCAATCGAAAAGTTTTCGAGCTTCTTTTCGTTTTCATACGAAAACAACAAGATTTATGCGTATAGCGGTTCTGCGGGAGACGAGAAAGTAGAAGTCAGCCAGAAAATCCTTACAAAAAAAGGATAAGCGGGCCACGAAGCGGCCTCCAAAGCATAATGAGGAGGCAGGGGAGAAGAGAACACCAGGGGTTAAAAGGCATATTACAATGATTGAATCACTTGGGCGAGCGCTAGATATCGAGGGATTGTGTAAACGGATTATGAAGTTGGCGCTCTGATTATACAGTTTATTTGGATGGGGACTGGAAGAGGGAGAGGGGGAGAGGGGGAGGGGGGAGGGGGAGGGGGTACAAAAGGAAGAAAGTGGGAGACCG
>NW_027192200.1:709117-733823 GCF_041956535.1 Calcarisporiella thermophila
ATCTAAATGATTAGTCCAATCAAATCTCATAATTCTTATTTCTATATTTCTGATTCTGTCTGATTTTTTGTAGAAACTCCCAAATACTGTATATTTGATTTTACTATTTCAAGAACTAAGAAATTGACTTGTCACATTAATTCTATGGAGCGTCCCCTAATGCTCGCCAAGCTAGCATGGTAGAAAACCAATCCTCAGATACAGCAGCATCATGGCAAAATGCAATTCACTCTCTGAAATCCCACGGATCTGTTGGATTGGAGCGCATTCATAAAGTTTATAACTTGCGTTTTATTTTTACCACACATTAATGTTTACGCGTTTTTTAACATTTTGGATTAGGCCTGGGATTTCTTGACAACTTATCTGAGCCAAGAAAATCTAAAGAAACTTTGGCAAGGTAGGTTAGATAAGTATTATCTAGTCGCAATGTTCATTCTCGAATTCCCATATTCCCTTTAGATCGAGGCATACAGAATGCACTTAGCGAAAACTTTTCTATTCTACGCGATTCAAATTTCGATACGCGCCTATTTGAATGGTATATTGCTTCTGCACAGTCTCATATAACCTCCAATATCGGACTCCATCTTATTGCTTGGACAAACGATTTTGAGGTAGCTTAGCTCATTAGTAAATTCTTTTGCGTTTGTCAATAGTAAATTAACCCTCTCTATCCCTAAAGAAATTGAGAGAAAGAGGAGAGGTGAATATAGATAACTGGGTTTGTAAGACATTTGAAAGCATCTTCGCAGAGATACATGAGCATTACAGTTTGTGTCTGCAAGTTCTTACTCTCCTTGAAGCAAGGTAGGATACGTTTCGTTTTTTCAATGTAAAACAATAATAACCGTTACACATTTTTTTTTTTCTATAGTGCACTTGTCACCAACAAGTTTATTCGTCAATACCAGTCCTGGCTCTACTCCTATCTGCCCTCTGCTTTCCAGACTCTTGTTTCCATTTACTATCGCCATCAATTCCAATGCTTTAGCCGGTTTACGCGACTCATCTCCACGAAATTGGCATCCGACACATACACTACCACCTCCATCCTTGCACATCGCTCCCGCTGGCTACCACGTCCGATATCTACAAATGGCACTACACTCATGGACATTTTTGTTGCACCCCGGGAAGAGTCCCGGCATCTATCGGAGCCGCAGTCCTTAGAGAATGAAGCTGGAGATAACATTATGCTATCACACGAAGAGCAAGGAGAGGTTTCTGAAGAAGAAGATGCAGAAGAAAGGGAGGAGGAGGAAGAAGAGGAAGAGGACGAAGGGGCGATTCAAAAAACCCTTGATCAACTGAGCGCGGATCTCTCGAGGTTCACTCATCTCTGTAAGCAGATGGATGCGCTGGGCCTTCTCTACCGCACCGAGGGTATTCTCATCGAGATTCTCCACGGAAAAATCGAGGACAAAATCCAGCGATCTTTCCGTGGGTGTTTTGATAAGCCCCTTCTCAAACGCTCAAATCGGTGGCTAGATCAAGTGATTTTACGCTGGCTAGCACTGATCATATGCCCCGAGGGAGTAGAGAGTAAGTCTAAATTCTACGAGAGAGAATATACTGCATATATTGAAGATACCTATTTTCAGATTCACCTGCCGATAAGATAAACGCATTGAAGGAATGGAAAACCCGGCTGGAATATCACCTCAACAAAGCCTTCGGAGATCTTCGGTTTGTATACTTATATGTTCCATATGGTTTTGTATTAAACTGATGGCTTATGTTCATCTTCAGCATCTCCGAGCTATTTGATATCATCGTTGAGTTTCCGGATTCCCAACCTGCCATTGACGACCTAAAGGTATTGCAAAGCATCATTCACGAGTCCTGCACCCATATCGTGTTTATTCTCTTGATGTCTCTATTGCTAGGAGTGTCTATCCAAAACCGATCAAAAGCGACAGCTGATGGAGTCACTTCGCAATGCGTATGCCATCTATCCCCTCGCCTTAGAGCTTATTCTGTAATGTATAACTGTTCATTTCTCCGTAGTTTTGAACGTCGACTCCTTCAACCAGGTGCCAACACATCCGATATCCTTACCCAATATATTTCTACTATCCGCTGCCTGCGAATTCTAGACCCTTCAGGGGTAATGCTGGAATATGTCGCCGTACCCGTTCGCCGTTACCTCCAGTAAGCGTCCATTTGCATTATTCAGGCGCATTGATGTATTTTCACTCAGTAATACATTTGCTAGGACTCGCGATGATGCCATTCGTTGTATTGTAACGACGCTGGTCGATGATAATAACCAGAGCTTATTGCTAGGTGGAGACGAAGAGGGAAATATGCCTGCCATTGCGCTAGCTGCGCAATCCGACGATGAAGATGAGGATTTTGACGATGATGAGTGGACCCCTGATCCAATAGATGCTGGGCCTGGTAGAATTTACTCTTGTCAACACACATTTATAACTCGCTAATTATTTTGTGGGCACTAGAGTACAAAAGTATACGAGCTCGTGCGGCAGATATTGTTGCAATGCTTATCAGCATCTACGATAGTCGCGATCTCTTTGTTCACGAATTTCAAACGCTCATGGCTGATCGCTTGCTTTCCTCACATAACTACGAAATAGATCGCGAGGTTCGCCATCTGGAGCTGTTGAAGCTGAGGTTTGGAGAATCGAAAATGCAACCATGCGAAGTCATGATCAAGGATATTGGCGATTCCAAGAGAATTGATGGGTATGTGCATGCAGATCAAGAATTTCCTACCGAGGTAACTACCTAGGCAACGAAGCTGTTTGTTTCTCTTGAAGAAATACTCTTGGACTTAGTGTCGAATGGGCGACTAATAAACCTTATCTGCTAGGCACCATTGCACGCTATGGTGCTTTCACGACTGTTCTGGCCCAACTTTAGATCGGAGGAGCTACAGCTCCCTAGCTCAATTCAACGGTAAGCTTTCCCAAACTCCCAAGTAATTAGGGGGTAGCCACGACTAACACTTTGTCCTTATTAGGTGGATGGATGCCTACGCCAACTCGTTTCAGCGCCTGAAAGCCGCACGCAAGATAGCCTGGCTGAATCATCTGGGCACTGTGGAACTAGAGCTCGAGCTCGAGGATCGCACACTTGATTTCCGGGTTTCTCCAGCCCATGCTGCCCTCATCTATCTTTTCCAGGAGCGCAAAGTGTGGACGGCAGAGGAATTGGCTGGGCAACTAGGAACAACGGCCGCAAATGCGAGACGACGCGCCGGATTCTGGGTAGGACAAGGGGTGTTGGCGGAGAAGGGGGGAGGCTATGTGGTGCTGGAGAGAAGAGGGAAACCGCGTAGAGGAAATAGGATAAGAAGGCGCAGTAGTTTGACGTTTAGCTCGACCGCCGAGGAGGAGGAGGAGGACCCCGACTACAGTGAGTGGGAAGACAGCGAGGAGGAGGATGGGGGAGGCGTGAAGGTGAAGTCCCCCGAGGAACAGGAGGCCGAGGCGATGCAAGGATATTGGACCTACATCACTGGCCTGCTTACGAATCTTGGCCCCCAGCCCCTGGAACGCATCCAGACTATGCTTACCATGTTCTGCCAACCGCCCGCAAGATATAACAAGACGGCGGACGAGCTGAGAAGATATCTGGAGTTGATGGTGCGCGAGGAGAAGCTAGAGGTGACGGGAGGGCTCTATAAGCTCAGGAGATAGAGCAGTCACATTTCGTCTCCGCAACAATGAAAATTCGACCCTATTCCCCATCCCACAAACCGAAAATCCAATTGCATTTTTCAATAAAAGCTCAGCGAAATTACGCGTTTGGAATTTCCTTACAACGCATTTTTACCAATTTATCAAAAAGCACCTATGTCGATTGGACGGAGCCCTTAGCGGCTCTGTCGAGGACGCACTAGGTCGTCATATAAATTGAAGATCGAGCAACGAGATGAGGTGGGTGCGGTGTGCTCTCGAGGTCTGGCACCTTGTGCTGAGACCAATGGAGCAGAGCGCAATACCTCGTTTCATATTCTAATTTCCACTTAACAAGAGGAAAGTGAAAGAGAGCATATAGAGGATAAAGCAGAGGATTTTTAAAATTTTGAAATGGAAGGAGAAATCACAATTTCTCATCCACTTCATTCTAATACAATATTCATGAAGGCATCTAAGAAAATGAAAAGTCATTTTTTTATACAAGGATTCCAATTGAAGAAAAAGTGAAGAAAAAAATCTAGAGTTAAAATGATAATGAATATTTATCTATAAAATTCAATATTAAAACACTGTACCCCCCTCTATCCACTTAGTGGAGGTTTTGTGCAGCAAGCCAGCGTTCGGCTTCGAGAGCAGCCATACAGCCACTTCCGGCAGATGTGACGGCTTGCCGGTAGATTTTATCTTGCACATCACCAGCAGCGTATACGCCCTCAATGTTAGTTCGTGTGTTTTGTGTGATAATGTAGCCCTCCTCATCGGTCTCTATCTGTCCCTTGAAGATGGCGGAACCGGGAGTATGGCCAATGGCATAGAAAAGACCATTCACGGCCAAATCGCTCTCCTCACCCGTTTTTGTGCTCTTGATGCGGAGTGAGGTGAGCAGGCCGTTCTCACCCTTTGCTTCAAGAGGAACGGTGTTCCAAAGAACGGTGATCTTGGGGTTCTTGAGCACACGGTCGGCCATGACTTTGGAGGCACGGAAGACATCGCGACGCACAAGCATGTAAACATGGGAGCCATACTTGGTCAAGTAGGTTGCCTCCTCACAAGCGGAGTCACCTCCTCCAACAACGGCGAGAGGCTTGTTGCGGAAAATCGGGACAGCGCCATCGCACACGGCACAAGCAGAGATACCATTATTCCAGTAGGTTTCCTCTCCGGGCAGATTAAGGCGTTTCGCACTTGCACCAGTGGCGATGATCACGGCATCAGCAGTGTCGCCCTCACCATCCTCCTCGCCCTCGCGCCAGAGACGGAAAGGACGTTGCGAAAAATCAACCTTGGAGATGGTTTCAGTAATGACTTCGGTACCGAAGCGGATGGACTGCTGACGGAATTTCTCCATCATCTCGGGACCCATGATGCCATTCTCAAAACCGGGATAGTTTTCGACATCGGTGGTGGTGGTAAGCTGACCACCTTTCAAGGAAATTAAGGTACGAAGAGATTAGACTCCTTGATCTCATCATCTCTGTGAGATGACTTTTAATCAAAGCAATTTACCTGGAGCAAAATCATTGGCCATCATTCCTTCGAATAATACAGGCTTCAAATTTGCACGTGCAAGATAGATGGCAGCGGTGTGACCGGCAGGGCCAGATCCGATGATGGCGACGCGAGTGTGCATTTTGGCTAATTGTAGTCTTAGAGGAGCGGCTGGAAATCGACGAAGCGAAGAGAAGAAAAAAGACATACGATATTAAAAAAAAATAAAGCGATGTTGATTCACCTGAATCTTTTAAATATTGCTGCTTACTAAGGTGACAGCCGGCCTTTTGCCTATCACTCGAATTCCGCAGAACCTTTGTTTACTTCTGATTGCTTGGATGAAACTAGACGTCACATCTAAACCTGAGCACTCAATTTTGCTTACTGATTCCCATGAATCTCCCATATATCCAAATGGCGCATTCCTATTATCAGACGATCTTAGACTTTATTTCAGAATTGTGGAGGGTGGCATACCATAAAACACCTTGCCGCCTATTTTTTTCCTTCGGGCAGAATAGAATCTCTCTTTTCGAACACAAAAAAGTTCTTCCTGCTCATTAATTTTGATTCTTATTATATTCTATAATCTTGAAGAATTGTCTACTACACTCGAAATTCGCCTCTCGACCTAATGCTAAGTTTGCAATGTCTACCTAGCCGAAGTTATAGATTCTTAAAGGACATGTTTGCTCGGTCGCTTCTTAATGTCTGGGTGGCGGGCAACCAGGTGCCTCATCGATTTGCCGGCGTAGATATTGAGAAGCAGGTCGGACAAGTGCAACCTGAGTCCTCCCACCATCACCTCACGGTCGTATATCATGTTAGTTCGGTTCCAGTTACCCCTGCTACAATGTTGCCCTCCTCCGCACCCGTTGCAGATACTGGTATATCTGCCACCCTGGCTAAAGCTGATCGTGAGATAATCCAAGGGGAAGAGAAAGATTTTCATCTTCTTATTATCCTATTGAGCGTTTTTGGCTCCCTGTTAGTATGTTTAATTGTTGGCGTCGCTGTCTTCCTCATAATGCGATATAAGAGAAAGAAAGGCTTGAAGCGAATATCAGCGAGCTCAGGCGATTCAAGGAGCTTAGAGCATAGAAGAATGGAGGAGCCTTTTGATACAACCCCAACTGGATTAATAAGGGAGCCACCTGAGGCACAGCTATCCGGGTCTCCGGCAACCAACTTACCTCCATCGTCACCCCTGTATACGAGTGCAAGCGGTGAAAACAATAGAGAAAGAACTAATGAGCCGGTATATTGTATGAATCACGGAAACCTCGAACAAGAGACCAGCGAGAAATGGGCTTCACGGGTCATACGAACCCTTTCGGTTGCTGCAGCGCCGAGCGCGCCCAGTGCCAAAGAAATCATCTCCGAGGAATATGACAATGTGCCTCTACCGCCTCCACCCCATCTGGATGCACCCCCCGCCTATTCACCCACCGCACCTCCGGCACTGCTTTTCTCAGAGCCACGCCTGCACTCTGCCGGTGAGAGGTGTGTTGAAGACGAGAACAAACCATTTGACTCTCCACTTAAAAGATAAAGTTTATTTAATCACTTCAATTTGTATTTGTACCTGTAATCTATTCAGAACCCCTTCCTACCCTGTAAATGCTTTCCACACCGAAATTTTTTTTTTTGCATTAATTTCTTGTATCTCGTTCGTGTATTCCAACGATACGTCCAGCTGCAATCAACAGTGGATGTTATTTATTGAAAACATATTTATTTAAATAGTCATAATCGAGTATCATGTGATAGATCGATATATAAGATGCAGAAGAAATACAAGATGATGTATCGGAGTCATGTACATATGGTACAGAGCCAGCCTAAGGATGCTGGCAGTGATATAGACGCATTAGTCTTTCTCAGTGTCATTGTGCGATAGTCTTCAAGTCAATTTCTAATCCCCCGTCTCTTCCCCGCGCTATGCCTCTTCCTCTCTACGAGAGATCGAATTGCCATCTGTGATGGCCGGCCAAAATAGGCGTGGGGGAAGCTCCACAAAAGAAATCTGAGAGTAATCTTGTTTGCATACGGGACATTTTGAAGACTTACTAAGCAGCCAGGGGTCTATACAGTAGGGGTGGAATTCATGGCCACAGAATAATATTCGCAGTATATCTCTATTGAAGGAGAGAAATTCAGCGCTCGTTTCGAACTTCTTTTTTTTTACAGATCACTTACCCGGCTTTATAGTCCATCAAGCAAATGGCGCATGTCTCTGACCCAAACCCGAGGCATCCAACGGTGGATGCGCGCACGCCAAGAACCGTCACCTTTGAATCTTCTGCGGCCAAGGATACCTGCCTCACGATTGCCAAAGGGAGGGGAGAAATTGGCTCTACTTTATTTTCCGCCATCTCCACCTCATCTGGTTTGAATCGCAGAACTGGAAAGGCCTCTACCACATTTGAAGAGACTCCACTACAATCTTCCCCCTGGGACACAGAGAAATGTGAATCTCCTAGTTCTTCATCGGCGGTATTAGCTCTAGTGATATAGCCTTTGGCGAAACCGAAGGCTACCAGTATTATAAATGCTAGAGCTCCAGAACCAGCAACGCATAAAAAAATTATGGCGGCGGTCTTGTTGAGTTCCTCTGGCATATGGGTGAACGAATTGCCTTTAGCTGCAGCCGGTTCAATACTGGATATATAGGTAGCTGCGTTATCAGTGTGGCCAGATCCTGTAAGAGTGCTGGCTAATTTCAGTAAGCCAGATATTTCACCGCCCGCTCGCTGCCAGTCAAGCATATCTTGTCGGGTTTGTGGAGCCATCGTTACTGTGAAGATGTGGAGATGTGTCATGCCTGTAGAGTGAGTAGCAATTAGAGAAGATGTCGAGGTGCAGACTCCCGTGGCTGAGAAGAGTAGGACTGCACTAGCTTCGTTCAACTTGGCAAGAATGGATTCACTCAGCTCCTCGCAGGATATCGCGGCGATCCACGGCATCATAGCCGGAAAAAAGTCCCCATTCGAGTACATCGAGATAGTTCCCTTTATAATACGCATATTTTAACTTTACATTCTATTATACCTAATATAATTGGGAAATACATTAATGACAAAGGGTGCGGGCGTTAAGGCTTTGGATGAGAGGGTGTACAATCGATGGGAAGGCTGGACTATATTAGCGGTTCTATGAAAAAAAATTTGGAGCATGTAATCGTTCTCCCCCTCTTTTAATGGCGCACCAACAATGCGCGTAGTAAATAGGCAGAACAAACACAGGAATAGAAATGGGAGCATCGCGATTACGGGCTTTAAGAAAGAGAGGCCAGAAAAAAGCCTGCTGAGAGAAAAATACAATGTAGAAACCGTCCTCGACTTTCGCTCCTCGTGAGGAGAGACTTTCTGCCCACATAAAATACATATTCTTTTTAATAGTGTATCTAGTTTCTCCGTGAAAATCTGATGGAGAGCTGGGTGGCCAAAATCGCCACCGATTTGGTGGCTGCGTGGCTTAGGAGAACTTGGTAATCGGCATGTACAATCAGTGGGAAATGTTTAGGAAAAAGTAGAGGTATTGGACTGAGTGTAGGATATAGCAATTATGGACAGAAAAGCATACTTCCTTCCTTTTTGGATATTTCAATTTTGCCCAAGAAATATACTTATGCCGAAAAATGAAGATTTAGCCTTCACCCTTAAAATTGGTTTCCAATATTCGTTCTTAATATGCCTCGTCTAGGAAGCAGTAGTTGCAAGAGGAGCTAGGCCTAAATATAAGAATTCTATTTACAAATATTTTTCTGTAATGATGGAATACAAGCTACAGCCTTTTCTTCTCATCAAGGAGGAGGATGCCGGCAGCCTCTGTTTTAACTCTGCTTTAACGTATATTTTTTGCCTTGGATACTAACCGAATCCCTGAGAATAATGAGTGCCTACTGCTGGGAAGTATACACTCGATTCCCCTTCTCATATTCATTGTACCGAGGCTTGTAATGTTGTACAGACCAGAACTTTATGGAATCAAATATATACTTGAATAAAGCTGGATACATCTCAGAATATACATACAAAAATATATAGAGAAGGTAACAACGACAGCAACAAGTCTCGAAATAAGCAACCAAGAGCTGATTTACAGATGTGCGTACAGTTCCATAGATTCAAGCACAGTTGGAGATGAAATGGTATGGGATAAGTCAATTGGAATCCATATTCTACAACTACCGTACAAATAGACGTGCAAAAAAGCTCAAGCCCCAACTTCGTTGACCCACTTCTCTATCCGCATGCTCTCCTGTACCCGCCGATTCCTGACTGTAGATCGACGAATGACCGGTTTCGACTGCATTATAGAGATAGGCGGGAAGCGTGACAAATTTATACGTGGTATAGTCAATCTTGCATACGGGACAGCAAGGGGAGGTTTTTAGGAGCCAGGGGTCGATGCAAATCGGGTGGAACTCATGGCCGCAGGGCAATACTCGTACTTTGTCTCTAGAATATGTAGGAAAGAAGCAAAAAAATAGTTAGAGGCACTGAAATCAGCGGTTCCCTTCGGGGACTCTATCCGACCCTACCCAACGTTATAGTCCATTAGACAAATGGCACAGGTCACCGATCCGAATCTCATGCTTCCCGAGGTGGTTGTACGGTCTCTTATCCAATTCTGCTTCTCGCAACCAGCACCCCCGACCTCTTGTTCCACATCTAAGGGAGTGACGAGGTTGTTTGGGATATTCTCCTCCTCCCCCTCCTTTTGCTCCCCCTCCTTTTCCTTCAATTTTCCCTGCAGCTTAAATCGTAATACTGGAAATGCCTCTAACACCCGGATGGGTATCCCACCCCACCGCTGCCGTGTGGTCAAATAAGGCTGAGTAAGGTCTGCAAATGGGCTGATGGGTGCTTGCCATTCGAAGTTGGCGTTACGACGCCGGCGAATGCCTATGAACATCAAAATCCCAAATACTGTAAGAACGAGACCTCCGATACAATAAAGCACAATCACGGATAGCTGGCGGACGCTATGCATGTCATCAGGCTCCTTCAGGCCCTGTTCTACTAGCAGTGTGCTTGAGGGGAGAGTGGGGTTCGTGTTAGAGGGAATTGGAACTGTATCAGATGCCTGCTGACTAATCAATGAACCAGAAATTCTTTTCCCCGTCTGTTGCCGTTCCAGTGCTGGTTGCAATGTGTCGGAACGAGTGTCTGTAGTGAATATGAGAAAAGAGGATGGGTCTTTGGTAAGAAGGGAGAGGGAGGAGGAAAGCGAGGAGCAAGCCTCTGTGGCCGAATACATCACGACCACTTTTGCGCTGCTCAATTGATCCAACATGGTGGTTGCCACCTGTTCGCACGCGATAACCGCGATCCACGGCATATCAGCTGGAAAGAATTTCCCGTTCGAATAAATGGAGACAGCCCCCTAAAAAGATTTGTTGGAGGATGCTCGTCACTCCACAATTAATCCCATGTCTAAAATAAACCTACCTGGATAGAAGCAGGTGCAGAGGTCAAGGCTTGAACGTTGAAAGAGGACAGCTTGGTAGGAGTCGGTCCCGCGACATTAGCTTCAAAGGTGAGGATTTGAAAACCGTAGTTGCTGGATCTCGCGATTTCAGTTGGTGCGCTCCACGCCTCCCTGACGCAGAGAAGCAGTAGAGATAGAAGCTGGAGAACTAACATCACCACGATAACTTTGAAGTGCTTGACCAGGAGGAGAATAAGAAATGGACTGGGAAAATGAACCTTTGGCCATTACTTCCATCTTTGGAGGGGTAAGGACCGTAAACCGCTATATTATATTTTCGTTAAAGCGGTGGTTAGACATTTCGAGTTTCAGATTTGAGTAAGCATGCGGCCAATCGTTCGATGCGTGGCTGTTGAGGAGATCATTCTAAGAACAGCCCAAAAAATCCGTCAAAACAGGTTGAGGAAGGGCCGAATAAAGAATCAAGGAGACGTCATGGCCGGTGTCTCTCTTCTAAAAACAGAATATTGTGAGCGCTTTAAAACCAGCGCAGTATTTCATCAAACCCATAAGAATAATTCAAAAGCGTCCTGTGTCATTACCATATTCATGAGTAGGATATGAGATGTAGACAGAGAGGGAGCGATGGGAAAGTACAACCGCAGCAATAAAGAGGAGAAAAAGAAGTAAAAATGATAGTGTCCAAAAAATCATAGTACAGAATAAAGAGATTATCAAGGAAAATATAAAGGTTTTCTAGTTCAGAAACAACACGAAAGGCAAAAGTGTATAGTATGGTATGGTGGGTAGCTGCATCAAGCTCTAGCACTCAAGAAATAAACATGCAATGTACATCAAAGGCTGGGAAAAAAAATTAAGTCAATACAACAAATAGTGTGAATGAAATGGTGGTATAAAGGGTTGAAATAAAAAAAGGCATCAGTTCGCATTACCACACCACAGGATCCTCGAAAATCGAGTCGTCCCTAGGCGCTTCTGATCCCGAGACGGACGAGGTCACAGAGGAAGAGAGCAGTGAAGACTCGGATAACATTTGAATGTAATGAGTGTGATTCTGATACCATTGTGCTCGGTCGCGGTTAAAGGGGGATGGTACCCGCACCTTGTATTCCGGTTTTTCAACCACATCGGTATTGGCATAGCTCTCTATATTTCCTCTGGACTCGGTGCACCAATTTTTGGGTTCATGTTCGCGAGGGTATCTTTGGAATAGTTCAGAAAGAAGGGAGCGGGGGCATGAGTCGCCAGTAGGACGCACCTCCAGCTTGGGGAATTGAATAGCGACAGGAGAGGGCGGTTGTAATTGTAGCTGTAGTGGTGGATGCGACTGCTCTTGCTGTTGAGCATTCTGGTGGTGATAATCGTGCGTTAATATTGGAATATTCTGGGCGAGATTATCGCTGGGAAGTAGAGGAATGGGCTGAAATACAGAGTTTGTCATTGTTGTTGTGACAAGACCAAGGTCTCTTTTCTCTTCGTCATCTTCCAACTCCTCCTCATCTATCAAATCCTCATCTCTTACATCGTCTCCCACACATACACCGTCTTCTTTATCGTTTTCCTCTTCCTCATCTACCTCTTCCCCTTCCTCCTCCTCCTCCTCCTCCTCCTCCTCCTCCTCCTCTTCTTCTTCTTCTTCTTCTTCTTCCTCTTCCTCTTCCTCTTCCTCCTCCTCCTCTTCATCCTCATCCTCGTCCTCTTCTAGCTCAGCCTCTAGCTTCAGTTGCTCGTATATTGTTTGAACCTCTTCAATGGATGTTTTTAACCAACTGTCCGCCGCCTTCCTAATCAGGTAGACTCCCATCGGCTTATCGTACTTTCGTTGCCCTTCGTCTACGGAAAAGCATCCACTATCTTGGCGCTCCAGCCTCGGCAAGGCGACGGGGAGTTGCATACTTGATTCAGAGAGTGAGCGTATTCTATTACAGAAGTCGGAAAAGGGTCAGCAAGAGGGGTGTTCCAGCAGGCTATTTGCGGCAGGGCGTACCTTATGGGGGCGTTCTTGAGATTAGGAGATAAAGGAGCACTTGTCATTCCTCAGAGGTGATGTGCAAAATGCCTTCCAACCGGAAATGAAGAAGAACAAGAGCAAGGCGCAAGTGAGAAAGGTTCCAGCTCAGGGGGAAGAGGGCGAGGGGCGAGAGGGTTTACCAAAAAAAAGGGGAGGAAATAAGCTTCTGCAGTGCTGAGCACGGGATAATGATTGATTGTGTGTGGAGAGCAATTATGGAATTTAAGGTTCTCTATCTGGCGGTTAAACCGCATCTGCACGTGTGCGCTTCTCGTCATCCGGGCAGGGTTAGAGTTGGGGGTGATAGGGCTCATGTGTCGAAGCGAAGTCTGTTTTTTAACCTCCGTGTTTTTCTTGTTGTTGTGGTTGTTGGCGTGCGCCGCTGGCCTGCTCTCTGCATGCCCCACCCAGAGAGTCACGCCTCCCCGGCCGGAGCGGCTGCAAACCCTGCCAGGCTCGGGGCCGCTTACGTGTGCTCGGCAGAGGGCAGCTGAGTGGTCTTGGACTGAGTTCAAGACACCACGTTGGGCTTTGACACAATTAAAGGTTCATTTGCTGCACGTGAGAGCATGGATATTCGTTTGAAGCTTGGAATTCCACGCGCAGGCTCGCCCTGTCAAACACGGCGTCGTGGACACGAAACAATCCATTGGGCCTGCGGCGGACGTGATCAGTGGGCGGAGGTGCTGCTTGTGCCCAATTTACCATGCCGCACTGCAGTATATTAGGCCCCCGTAGAATTTCGCCAACTTCGGGGCGCAAAAGTGGATTAGTCAGAGGCGAGAGTGATATCAGCCTGCATGCCGTGTACAACCCGACTCGATCCCCAGACGT
The DNA here is from genome assembly GCF_041956535.1 of Calcarisporiella thermophila. Lineage (NCBI taxonomy): Eukaryota > Fungi > Calcarisporiellomycota > Calcarisporiellomycetes > Calcarisporiellales > Calcarisporiellaceae > Calcarisporiella > Calcarisporiella thermophila. The sequence continues at coordinate 722,579 of NW_027192200.1, forward strand.
GTGGGGCCGCGTCGCCAAGGGACTGGCCTTTCTACGGCCGAAGGGATTGACTCACAAGGGGATACTGTCTCCTGGCTTCCCATCGGGCATGGGCTTGATTCTGGATGCTGGATTCCAAGAGGACAAGCATTGGTGCCTGTGATGTCCGAAATGGAGCATTCCGGACACAGGCCAAACTTCTTCAAAATTTTATTCCCCATTGCTATTAGTAATGAGCACACCCTTCGGTACCCCCAACTTATTTCTCTACTTGCGCAACTTCCTCAAGCTGTATTTTGCCCTCTTAACTCTCTGGCGATTTCCACCCTCTCTTAATGACAGCCGGTTCCCTCGGGCTTTCCATACTCCTGTCGCAAAACATTAACCCTATTCAAATTGAACATCTCCCGAGATTAAGATCCATATTTGGATCCCGGGAAGAGGGAATTTCCTATGTTCCCCATAGTAGATCACCAAACAGATAAGAAAAAAGTGAGGCATTTAAGTTAACAGCGTAGAACAAAGTGTAAAGGAAGTTTTGTACGATGAGATTAGGCAATCAGTGCATGAACTTTTTATTTTTTGTTTTGTTACTTAACATTCTGCGGCTGATCCTGGAAGAGAAGCTCCATTGCGAAACGTATCTTCATATTAACACAAACCTCTGGAAAAAAGGCGACGCGCAAACTCTGAATGTAGAAACACTGTGACTGCGATTTTGTTAAGTGTAAAGAAACTATTCTCGCCACTCAACCGAGATGTGGGAACTACAATCATTAAACAATGGGACGCAATCATAAAACAAAACGCAATAGACCCAGGGATTATTCAAACTACCGCTATGGCGAAGATTCTACGGTGGATCTGCCCGAAGATGGGTCAGAGGAGAAGGGCGGGAGTCGGATTCCAGTGCCACTTGCGATGTGGGTGAGTCATCCTGTTAAGCGAGGGAGCGTCCCGTAGGAGATAAAATTGAAATTCAACTAGGATTTCGAGCAATGCGATCCCAAGCGTTGCTCAGGAAAGAAGCTGGCCCGCTTAGGAATGTTGAAAGTGCTCAAAGTATCGCAGCGATTCAGAGGCATCGTTTTAAGGTAATTGATGCTCTAGGAGCACTCGAATTTAATCTCATGAGCTGTGCTCACCTTCGCCAATGTCCCCGCTACCAGTCCTATTGGTCAGAGGGCGGTTTCTCCTGCAGATCGTCATATAGTTGCTGAACATGGCGCTGCCGTCGTGGAATGCTCTTGGGCTAAACTTGATGAGGTTCCTTTCGCGAGAATTAGGGCACCAGGGGATCGGCTCTGTACGTTACTACTGGAGTGTTTATTTTAATCGCATCTTTTTGGTCCATGGCTAATTTTTTTCTCCTTGGAAACTTTAACTCCTACAGTGCCCTATCTTGTTGCTGCTAACCCTGTCAACTATGGAAAGCCATTCAAACTTAACTGTGCTGAAGCATTGGCTGCGTGCTTTTATATTACTGGTAAGGATCCGATTTGAGCTCGACCATTCCTGACGGTACTGTACTACCATTGTGATAACTTAGGCTTCGAGGAATATGGTGATCAGGTGATGAGCAAGTTCAAGTGGGGACATGCGTTTAAAGAAATCAATGAGTTAGTATTGCAAGAGTTGGTCCATTTATTCTACTTTTTTGTCATGCGCGTTTTTATTTACACATAGCGCACTTTTGAAGAAATATGCACAGTGCAAAGACTCGAAGGAAGTGGTCGAAGCACAGAACGAATGGCTGAATATGCTAGAGAAGGAGGATAGCAAACGCAGACAAGAGGAACCAGATTCAGGTAGAATCTGATATTGATGAAGAATCGTTAGGCACCTCTGGTTGACTCTGACTGTTTTTTTCGGGAAAAGACGAGGACGAGCTATTATTTAGAAACCCTAATCATGCTAACTGGGAAAGTGAGGAGGACGACCAAGAAGTGGAAGAGGAGGAGGAGGAGGAGGAAGAGCTAGAAGAGGACAGTGATGAGGAAAGCGAAGATGAGGACGTAGGGGAGGACGATGGGGATGGAGAGGATGGAGAGGACAAAGGTGAGAAAGAAGTTATCGATAGAGAAAACTCGATAAACGACGAGAAACACGCGTTTGGGGAACTAAAAGACGCCCGAAGAAATGAAAAGAAGGGTACGTTGGAAAGAAAAGCGGATACTTCTAAAGAGGACGTGATTGAAAAAGCAATACGACCTCTAAATAATTTGGATATTTCGAATTCTTAAGTAATATCTGTTAATATTTAACAATAGCGCTCAATTGTTTTGTTTCTTGCTCTATTTCCATTTTGTTATTCCTATTGCAACTATTTTTTTTAAAGATGTGTATAAGGCATGTGCACAGGTCAGCCATTAGATTGTTTCTTTTCAGCATACAAACCTGTACCGAATTTCGTTTGGGAATTGTTGTTTAGAGGGAAAATATTACAGGATGCTGAGGGAATTCCTTCGAATTTTTATCTCTATTGAACGCTATTAATCTAATTCTACAGGGCCAAACCTAACCTTATCTAAAAGTCACGCAAGATAATTAATAGCCAAACGGGTCAACGGCTTGAGAATGTTTTGCGCAGAGTTGCGCTGTTATAAATTGAGTATCGCTTTATTTTTGGGGGGGGGAAGAGGAGTTACTTTTCTCCTCAACCTATGCCATGCTGTGGAAGGATAGAAGCTGTAGTCTTGGAAGATTCGGAGGCAAGCGTTGGTCGCCAAGGGGAAGTAGGGGCTGCGGCTTGTTGGTCCACGATTGGGGAGAGTTTATGTCATAACCGCGTTGAAAAGGTTGGCTTATTTACTATTCAAGCAAACCGAGAGTCCAGAACAGAGTCGTGTAACAAGTAATTAATTTAAACGCTTGCATTCGATTTTCCAGGTTAAATCGGTCCAATGATGGCTCTTTTCACGCTTCATAACGGGTTAATCTCAAACTTCTGTGAATATAAGCTAAAATACGATGCTTGACCCCTAAACTCCTTTCCTCATCTCTTTTTCCACCCTCTCTCGATACCATTCAATAGTCGCCGGTCGACACAACATCATCAACTCACTTATCTCTCATTTTTTCCTATTTCTGTCATTTCTTCATTCCTCAACGCTATGTTGGTCAAATCAGGTCTGGTACTTCTCTCTCTCCTTGGTTATGGCATTTCGCTCGCGTCTGCTCACGGCCGCATGGTGAATCCCCCCATTCGACTGAAGCCCGGAGACAGCGGCCAGGGTTTCACCTTTGCACGCTCGCCCAATACCAACTTCCCATGTGGTGGGCTGGTATGTATTCTTATTTCGACCCTTACAAATAGTTTAGCTCACTCCTGTTTATTTTTTGCGCGTGTAGCCTGCCGGCAAGGTGCAGAAGACTTTCAAGTCGGGTGGTACTATTCCAGTCACCTGGCAGATTACCGCCCTGCACCGTGGGACGTGCTTCCTTGAGCTCTCTACTGATGGAAACGACGGGTCATTCAAAACCCTGAAAACCCTACCCAACTGCGCCGACACGAACGGAGAGTTCTCGACGACAGTGCAGATTCCATCGGGGGCAAACTGCGACAAGTGCACGCTTCGGTTTAGGTGGTTAGCGAAGAACACTGGGGAAACTTACTTGAACTGTGCCGACATCGCCATCAATGGCTCCGGCTCCGGAAGCGGGGGTGGCGATTCGGGCGAAAAAGAGACGCCGGCCCAAGAGGCACCCCAGCAGAAGGGCAAGAACAAAAAACCAAAGAAGAAGACCGGGAAGAAGACTCAAAACGGAGACGGAGTTACACCCCAAAAATCCCGTCGCCGTGCGCGCGCGGTGAAGCCTCGAAGCTTCCACGCGCACTCTAGCCTAGTCTAAGGGAGTGAACAAAGACAGATACGCTGGACGTTCCCTACCTCCTATAGCACCATTCATTTTGCTTTTATCTCTCTCTCCTCGAGCAATTCCGAGAATTGCTCTTGCGATGAGCATGACCACGAACACGTTCATTTCATATACTTGAAGAAGAAAATCATATTGAAACAATTGCCCCAAAATACATTTTGATTTTGTCACCAACTTTGCAATAAAGAAGGCACTACTGTCCATTTTGCATAGTGCAATGGATTGAAAGCATAAAAAACGATTATTCAATTATAATACAAAGCGAAAAAAAACAAGACACTGGCATAAGGAGTTGGTGTGCCTATCGTTTTTCCACAGAGGGCATGGTATTCCTGACATGTTGTCGTATGGTGGCGAGAGGATTCTCCTTATAAGTGGGATGCTGCATCACCTTTTGGAAGCGAATGATCTCCTTCATACTGATGAAAATTCCGGATGGTTAGCGCACGCATGTTCAATTGTGAAAGTATATCAGGAGGATAAAGATACTTACGCGGTATTCTTGCGCGCCTTTTTTGTCAAGGGCTTTTTCTCCTTGCTTTCCCCTAACTGATCTGGCTGCATAGGGTCCGAGGGTTTCGCTTCTGGAAGGGCCGCGCTAAATGTTTTCAAAAATTCCGTGGAAAATGTGTTGGATTTTTTCTTGTTCTTTTTGGGATTGTATTTTGTCTCGAGTTCTAATGGAATATCAGAAACGGAGGTTAAAGACTAGTGTTGGAGGTCAATGAAAGGAAAGAGCACGCCTACTTTGGAACCATCTTTCATGCCGTAATCTGCGCTTTTCTTTCTTTGAAAGCCCATGGAGATTTTCTGCGGGTTGTACTGCGATTGCCTAACAAGATACCAAGTAATTTGTTTGGTGAAATTCTTAGATTCATGGTAAGAGAGCGTAGATCATACCTCTGGATTCTCTGTGCCGATCCCCCTCATTTGTTCCAACACTTGGGTCTCTTGCACCGCAAATTGACGATCAGAGACATGTCGTGGTGCTTGCTGGGAAGCATGGAGTTTAGTTCTTGTACGCCGTACTTTGGGCATGTCGGTTATGAAAGGGCAAGGGGCGAGGGCAGGTGTGAATCCATGAAGGAGTGTTTATTTCATTTGGTAGGGCAGTCATAAATTGTGACGGCTTAATTTCGGCTGGATTTCTGCAAGACGTTCTCATCCCCCTAATCTAGTCTCTTCTCTTTTCGCATCCATCCATCTTGTAGATATGGGTAGAGTATCTAGAGTGTGAACTATATTCTCATGGATGAAGTGGATGTTTGGTGGGAGGGTCCTTATGAGAGGTGGGCGGAGAGTTGGAGTGAGGGGAGGTGGACGGAATTGAGAATGCATCCATGATGTTCTACCATTTTTGCGATCAACCATCCTGACTAACGATTTCCTCATCGATTTTGTTATAAAGGCATCAGCCGTGACTCCCTTCACAAACGCTCGCACACAGGTGCCAAACGCGCCCAGTTCCGCAAGAAGCGCAAGTATGAGTTGGGCCGCCAGGCGGCTAACACCAAGCTTGGCCCCAAGCGCATCCACGAGATCCGTGTCCGTGGCGGCAACAAGAAGTTCCGTGCTCTTCGCCTCGACTCTGGAAACTTCTCGTGGGGCTCTGAGACCGTCACACGCAAGGCCAGAATCATCGCTGTCGTGTATAATGCCAGCAACAACGAATTGGTTCGCACGAACACTTTGGTGAAGGGCGCCGTCATCCAAGTCGATGCCACCCCATTCAGGCAGTGGTACGAGGCCCACTATGGCCTTCCCGTTGGGAAGAAGAAGTCCAAGACGGTATGTTTTTTTGTATATCTAGCGAGCTCATTTCCCGATCTAATCCCTCTCTTATGCAACTCAGGCTGAGACCAAGGAGGAAGAGCAGAAGCGCTCCAACCACGTGCAGCGCAAGCTGGAGGCCCGCAAGCCCAACGCCAAGGTCGATCCCCTGCTTGATGACCAATTTGCTACTGGCCGTTTGTACGCAATCATCTCCTCCCGCCCTGGCCAGTCTGGTCGCGCAGACGGCTACATCCTCGAGGGCAAGGAGCTTGAGTTCTACGTCAGGAAGATCAAGCAGAGGAAGTAAAAACCAAGCGTGTATTTTGTGAACTGTTTTTTCTTATCTTTTTTTCTCTTCTCTTTCTCGTTTAAGAAAATAATAAAAATATCAAAAAAAAAGGAAATCCACATTAAAGAAATTATAAATACCAGTAAAAGTAGATATATAGGGGAAGAGGAAGAGGAATAGGAGAACATTTACAATAGTCTAGCAGTGGGTGTTCTGAAGTGCAAACGGGAATCATATGTACAAGAAAAATGGGCCAAAGTTTAGGGGGAGGGAGGGACGTTATTTCCCAGTGGATGTTTCTGCTTGGTTCTCGTGCTTTAGTTTATTCTGGTATTCCTCCTCTTCTAGTTGCTATCACGGCAGATTCAATTTACTAATATAAAAAAGATCCATTGAATGGGCTTACCAGCATATTGCGTTGCTCGACTAACCAGGGCGGAAGAGTTCTCGGTAGAGTCACTAAATCCAAGTCGAAGAGCTCGATAAACTGCTCGTTCACATAGCGAGCCTTGCTTCCTGCATAGCTCCGATACTGCAAGAAAATTAGGGCTGGGCCAGTAAATATATAGACTGTATGAAGTACCTCTCCCACGATGGAATTGAAATTCCAGCCTTGGAGTTTGCGCAAACAGCCGATGAATGTGCCTGTCTCGTGAATTCCTGAGGTACACATGACGAGGATAGGATGGTGCTCAAAGTCAAGCACAAGTTCAAGGCCTTCCTTAATAAGCTCTTCGCTCACAGGTCGCCATCCAAGGTTGGGTTTCCAAGCACGAAGACCGAGATGTACCTTTAGAAGGATTTTAGAGTTACCATCGAAAGAGCAGAAATGAAAAAAAAAAGGGTCCCATCATACTAGTTTGATTTTATTCTCTTGGAGGAAATTTATAATGGCTCTACTGGGAGATTCGGGAGAGAGGGCAACCACGGTCTTCAGATGCAGCGAGCGAATGAATGCAAAATGGGTCTGCTGGAGCATGTCGGAGCGGTAGATGCCCTTCTCGACGATGCCAAACTGCTCAGGCGGGGTCAGCAGCATAACGAACTGAGTTATCCTTAGGTATTTGATTCCAATGTGACTTTTAACCTATTTTACAAACGCCACTCGCCTCAAACTGGACGTCACGGCCGTTCTGAAAAAGTCTTCTAGGAAGAGAAGGCGGAGAAGGATTGGAAAAGTAGAGCTTTCTCCGTTTTGCTTTGAACAATCAACAAAGAAATGGTCACCAATGCGAACGCCAAATCCACTATGGATACAATAAGAGTTAAATTTGATTATTATTACCGCCAGGCCGACAAGGAGCTAGAGCAGATTCCTTGGCTCCGGCAACTTGAAGCCCAGCTCAAGGTTCCCAAGGTCTATTTGGCGTCTTCGGGAGCACTCGTAGTGTTCGTGCTCCTTTTCTTTAACATTGCTGGGAGCATTATAGCTGATGTGATTGCCTTTGGCTATCCAGGTAGGAATGGGTAATTTGCCTATTGGATGCCTGTATATCTCAATTCTCTGCAAAATAGCCTATCGGTCATTCAAGGCTCTCGAATCCACCGGCGGAAGAGACGATGTCCAATGGCTCTTCTACTGGATAGTGTTTGGCCTCTGCTCCGTGATAGAGTATTTTTCTCGTGCCTTATTATACTGGTTCCCCTTCTATTACCTTTTCAAGACGATATTCTGCCTGTGGTTGATGCTTCCTCAGACAAGGGTAAGCCTTTTGCTTGTGGGTGATACTTACGTGTGTTGAACATGTTTATATGCCGAAAATCTTTCAGGGAGCCGAATACCTCTACAAACGCCTGCTCCGGGGCTTCATTATGCGCTACGAGGGACTTAGTGCAGAGAGTTCTTCCTCGGCGGCCTCTTCAAGTCGATTAAATCAGAAGGTGAATGCAGCTCTGGCGGGTGGGTCTCGTTAGGGCAGTTGTAGTTCGTCAGTGAAAATATCAGATATGTTCAAGTTAGTCCCCTGTTGTACCTATAACATATATATTCCCCCTCCCCTCCTCATTAATTAGATAAATGTATGGTAGATTCAAGGCTTTATTGAGTATATATATTCTCTAATTATCGCTCATTGTCATGTATTACTGTAGAGTAAGAATAAAAAATCTTGTTAAGAGCGATAAAAAAAAGATAGGTCAGAGAAAAGGAATTTGGATCATTAGACATAAAACAGCAGATGGGGAAAGGTGGAAGAAAGAAAACAGAAAAAAAAAAAGAATACTTCAACATCAAACATAAAAATAAGCATCTAAAGGAAGAAGAGGAAAAAAAAAAAGGAAATAGGAGGAGTGGTAGTATTGGGTGCTTTGCTTTTAGCAACTGCAGCCGCCGAACTCCTTTGAATCGCCAGAGTCAATTCGAATAGGGTCCGGGAAGGAATCGCTATACAACTCGACTTCGCCTTCTTGCTGAAGTGCATTGCGCGCGACGGCTGTGAATGCGGCTTCGACATTAATAGACTCCTTTGCAGAAGTCTCAAAGTAGGGCAGATTTCCCTTGGCTTGGCACCAGCTCATGGCCCGCTTCTGAGACACCATGCGTTTGGACTCTTCGATATCGATTTTGTTGCCGAGCACAACAAATGGGAAATTATCAGGATCGCGTGGGCTAGCCTGCACCAGGAACTCATCACGCCAGCTGTCGAGGGTCTCAAAGGATTTGGCGTTGTTCACATCGTACACGAGGACGCAGCAGTCAGCTCCACGATAAAATGCTACCCCTAGTGACTGGAATCGCTCCTAGGAAATTAACCGCAATTAGAGGAGGGGTATAAAGAACAAACCATAAAAAAAAAGACGGCGTGAAAGTTGCTAAGAGAAGTTATAGAAAGCAGGATTATTTACTTGACCAGCAGTGTCCCAGATTTGCATCGTTACTAGGCGGTCATCCACCATGATTTCCTTTGTGAGAAAATCCGCACCAATAGTCGCCTTGTATTGATTGCTGAATTTCTTGTTGACATACTGGTTCATGAGCGATGTCTTTCCAACACTATTTGGAGATCATCATTAGTGAAGAGGGGGGGAGGGGAGGAGATCATCTAAGAATGGCATTTACCCGCTGTCACCAAGAATGATAACCTAAAATCCCAGATGGAGGACACAGGGGAGGATGAAATATGATTAGTACTAGCGGTAATCCAAGATTAGGGGGAAAAAAAAATGAAGGGTACCTTCAAAAGAATTTTCTTCCGCGACGACATCCCTACAAAATTTGTTGAAAATTCAGAAAGAGAACAACTGACGCCAAATGATGAAGAGGTTGCATAAGAATTTCCACTTTGACTGCCCTCAAATTAATTTCATATTTCATATCGAAGTGCTCTTTCATCCTATTCAAACAACAAGTCTTCGCATCAAGCAAAGTTTTTTTTTTGCCACCATTTTATCTCGCTTAACTTTTGTTTCGTTGCGATTTCTCCATTTTTCCATTTTTTAGTGAGCTTGGCTGATAGCGGACCTCTTCTAGAGACACTAACTTCTTCTCATCCAGAGAAGCATTAACTGCCTGTTTTGGCTCTCCTTCAGTTGCGATCTGAAGTTCCCCTCCTCCAGCCATGGCCTCCCAGCCGCAACCACAGCCAACACAGGCGCCGCCCGCTCAATCCTCGCGCCCTACCTTCACCTCTCAACAGCTTTTCCACCTTAAGCTCCAGATCATGGTCTTTAAGCTTTTGTCCCAGAAACAGGCCGTTCCCTCCAATCTACTCGAGGCTGCATTGGGTGGGGCTACCCTGGAAAGAAGTGTGGGAGCTGATATCGTTGAATCGGTCTATGATCACATAACACAACATGGGATGGTAAAGCAGTGGAGCACAGTATTTGCTGAGGGACACAAGGTGGAAGAGCAGCGATTGCTAGTGCCCAGTGCGGGGCCAAGTGAAATCGATTCCGTGGTTTTAGTGCAGGAGCAAGAGAGAAGATCGGAACAGAAAATTGAAAAGAGACTGAAAGAGCTTGAAGAGAAGAACGGACTGGACATGGAAATGGATATGGAACTAGATGAGGATGGATGGATGGACGAGGAACAACTGGCGAAGGCATTGGAATTAAAGGGGTTAAAAATGTTGGGCCAACAGCGCAAGGTATTTTGGGGAGTTATCTTGATGGTATGGCTGTAGTTTACTCACTTTTTTTTATCTCGCTTCCTCGTCTTTCCGTGGTTTAGTTAAGAGAAGAAATTCTACGTGGACTTAACAAAGTTACTACGCTGGCTGCGTCTGTTGACCGTGCTGCCTACCGGCGCATGAAAAAACAATCCTTGAGAGATGCACGCCTTGCCGAAAAGCTTGAGCGTCAACAGCGCCAGGATAGGGAAAAACGTGAAAAGCAGCGGCATATGAGCCGTCTCACTCGGATATTGCAGCATGGGCGTGAGATGCAAACGGTCCACCGTGCCCATCAGGCCCGACTCGGGAAGCTTGGCCGAGCGGTGCTAAACTATCACGCACACGTGGAAAAAGAGGAGGATAAACGTAATAGACGGACGCAAGAAGAGCGTCTGAGAGCATTAAGGGTATGGTTGATCTTCAGTCTAGAGTTCGCGCGCCATTGACCCATTCTTCCCCAAATTACCTTGCCTGTAGAATGATGATGAAGAGGCCTATTTAAAGCTTATTGACCGCACCAAAGATACCCGAATCAACCAACTTCTCGAACAAACCGATCAATACCTCTTCTCGTTATCTCAAGCGGTAATAGCCCAGCAAAATGATAAGATGCACTTGGAAAAATCAGGAGACACGGATGAATTGATGCCAGACGAAAGCAGTATTGCATTGGAGGAGGAGACCGAGGTAGGGGCTCCCCATTGACCTTTTGAGATTTCTTGACCACCCATGTATTGGTGTCTAAATCCTTTGATATTGAATAGGGCGAGAAAAAACTGGATTATTATACGATTGCACACAGGATTTCGGAGCCAATTAAATCGCAGCCTTCAATGCTAGTGGGGGGAACTTTGAAGGAATATCAGGTATACTGACTCTTTTTGCTTGATCTCCTCGTTATTGTAACCTTTTTATTCCGGGATGAAAAGCTGAAAGGCCTACAATGGATGGTGTCGCTTTACAACAACCGTCTTAATGGGATTTTGGCAGATGAAATGGGGCTGGGTAAGTGCTTTGATTGAGTTTTATTCAAGATTGAAGTTTCATAATGTTTATTGTTATTGTTTTTTAGGCAAGACAATCCAGACGATTTCCCTCATAACCCATTTGTTAGAAAAGAAGCAGAACGGACCTTTTTTAATTATTGTTCCACTATCGTGAGTTGACCTTTTTACGCTTTAATACCCCTTTTCGTCCACTTATGCCACCCTGTCTT